>NW_010135848.1:26174-133521 GCF_000699245.1 Pterocles gutturalis
GAAAGAGATAAATGTATATATAAAAGACAAAGGTAGGAGCTGAAGCAAAAGGGAATGGAAAAGAAATAAAAAAATGTTATCAAATAATCTACAGCAATTAGCTTTGGTAACAATTACATCTAATACTCACCTAATGGTTTAGAAGAGAGTGAATGTACCTCTTTAATCTGTACAGGCATGTCTGAATATGAAAAAAGTTTAGTCGAGAGCATGGACGAATAGAAGTTGTTGGCCTGCCTTTCAGTGATGCATGGGCTCAGGGCTCCCCCTTGGAGGGAGGATAACAAAAATGAGCCCTAAATTCCCCTCATGTGGGTTAAAATATGAGACCCGACCTGATCTCTGTCTACAGCTACATTATCTCACTGCTCCTGGTTTTGATGATGAATCAAACGTCATATCTCTGCTACTGTAAGTTGTCTCAGGAAAGAACAGAAACAAAGAGCCAGATGTTTAACCAAGGAGACAAGCTCGTCCTCATAGCCCAAGGCCATTAAACAACTTCAGGCTTCCTGGAAATACTGTCCAGAAAAGCACCATTTATGCTGTATCCTGGGATGAATCTTTTCTTTGTTCTCCAAGATCATCTTTTCACTATTGTACCCACCGAGCTGCTGGGTTCACATGCATTCAGATCATCCTCCCCCACTGTTTTCAGGGTCATGGCAGTGCCGCTTGTAGCGTACCCCCAACTAAGCAATTTCGTTACAAGCCCATCTCTTGCTAGTGTGCATGCACTCTGTCACACCATCTGTTTCCTCTGTGAAGGCAAATGTGGAGTATGTCCCCTTGGTCTGCTCCCGGTGCGTAGGTGTTGAGGCCAGTCTCCTGGCTGGAAGTTTTGCTGGCTCCATTTCGACTGTTATCTGTCTCAATAATAGAGTCCTCAGTAGATGTCTCCTGATTATTTTGAATTAAATTATGAGGGAAGGACATGTAAGTGTCCTGTTTTACCAGACCTCCTTCCTCCTGCTGCTAACTGCAGAGCTGCAGGGACTGCTAGAGGGCCTGACAGAAGGCAGGGAGGACCTACAGCCCATGCTCACTGTTGTTTTTTCTGGGACTCTTTATGCAAGTGATTTGACACCTTCACTGGGAGAGCTGCCACCTCTCATCCTCCTCTGGCATTTGGATGTTTCTAAAACATCCTGCATGTTTCCATGAGCTATGTCACCCTCAGCAAATGTGTTCCCATTTTTAAATACAGTTTGTTTATTTCTAATATGCTAAAATGTATTTTTTCTTCTTTGGATACAGATCAGATTACCTGGGTGAAACTACAGATATGTTTGGGGGTTTGCTGCCATCTGCAGTTGAAATCTAATATTAATCCCAGTTTACATGAGTGGTGGTTCCTTCTTGGTGTCTTCAAAGCCCTTCAAATCTCAGACAAGACATGCATTAATGACTACCATTCAGTTGTGACTACCCAGTCACTGCTTTAGCAGAAAGGAGGAGAAGTGTTTACATAATATTGTTTAACTTCTTCTGTCTCTAAAGTTTATTGACAATCCAGATAGATAGTAAACCCCTGCAATCATCTCTTCAGCTCTCTTTTTGGTCAATTTGTTCAATTTCCAGTCTACAAACACTCACTACACAATCCCACTGATTAAACTTTGTGCGGGAACTTTTCAGAAACTTTCCAGCCTTAACACAGAACTTGAGAGGTTTGGGAGTGAGAGTTGAACATTTGCATTTTCTGAACTGGACTATCTCTCTATTTCATCTCTGAAAGAAAGCAGGAGGACAGCTGGTGGTGTAAGACAGCTGTCCCCGTACAACTGTAGTGGGTTTTCTCATTGGGATATATGGTGAATCCTACTACAGAACAGAAAGCCTGCATGTATCAAGCTCGTGTAGAACAGAATGAGAAAGGTAATTTTAATAAGATTTACCTCTAGAGTACTGCAGTCATTTTAGGCATCAAAACATTAAAAAAAAATCTAGGTCCATCAAAGGATGTTTGGGATAGCTTTTTTTAAAAGAGCCGTTAATATTTCTATATATTTTATAATTTTGTAGATAATGCATATAAAACAGCGGGAGAGAAATTCATGTAGTTATTCACACATCCTGCAAATAAATACAGAAATAAGCAAATAATTACATAAAAGAAGAGAATGGCACAAGGGAAGTGAGTAGAGATGATTAAATTGTTGTGGCATGATCATTTTCTAAGTATGGCTGGATAGTTTTGTTTTTTTTTTTTTACAAATTAATCTAGCAACTTTACTGTGGTGTTATGGTAAGAAATTATTTTTGACTGTCTGCATAAGAAAGTGAAGTATTAGTTTCTGTAATGTTTAGAAGTCCTTCCTGCACTCTACTAAAGGAACTGACTCATATTATAGAGGTATTGGTTCTAAGTCCTCTAATACAGCACATTTACAAGCTAAAAATCTCTGTACTTGCAAGGATTTAATATGGCAATTTCTTTTGATTTTCCCATCTCTGCAAACCATAGCAAAATGAACAAATATTATATGTCTGATCCTCAAGTACTGTAAATCACTGTTTCTTCACTGAAGCCAATGGAGCAACACTGATTTGTAGAAACAGAAGATCTAGCCCTAGATTTTAAGTGTTTCATAAACACTTCACTCAAATTGAGAAGCATACATGATGATTGAAATAATAGTTTGCTTTCTGCATATTATAGTTTATCCTCTTTTGCCCAATTTGGAGTACTTAAAGTATCAACAAATAAAAGTACAATATAACAGTGATCAGCATGAAGTGCATCAAGTTATTTTAGTTTAATCACTGAGCGAACTGCCAGCTTCTTTTTGCAGTCAAACAAAAGCAATGTCTTAATTTCTTCTAACAAATGGAGATTGTTACTTATGCGGATGGTGCATAGATAAAACACAAGTGGTTAATTTTGCCAACTTGTCTTTTTCCAAAGAGTGCTTAACACAGCAATCCTAAAGTTCACATAATAAAAAAAATGTTTCTGTGCTGAGCTCAAGGTCAGAAATTGTAGCCACTGTAAATCCAATTTCAATGAACTGTCCATATGGTCAAGAATTTGGCATAAGACATTTCAGGGAATCTGGGTGTGATTCTGCTCACTGGGGAAATGGACATAATCTTGTTCTCATTTATTTTCTCTCCTTCCTGTTGATGGGAAGACTTCACAATCACCAGATACATAGAAGTACTCCAGCTTCCTGTTCAGCATCAGGGAATCATGGAGCTCAGGTTTTGGCTATGCAATTAGCTACTGTGGGACCTTGAGCAATGCACTTAACTTCTTTTTAGTGTTTAAGTTTAGGTGTTAATTTTCACACTAAAAAGTCAGTAATACCTGGGTGACAAGGGTATTACAAGGATTAGTTGATGAAAGTGTCCTGAGACTTTTAACTTAGTGTCCTTTAAAAGTTCTTATTATGTATTATGTGATTTGGCTAACGATGAGCACATCCAGAATTCATAAAAACTGTAGCTATAAAAATTATCTTCTGTAAAACTATGCTAGTAAATTAAAGTTTTTATTGTAATGCATTCAGATTGTACCTTGAAAAAAAGGATAGTGAAAACCATTTTCCCTAGATACTACACAACAAATACTGAAATAAACTTTAGTTTGCTTGTTTCTTAAATTACTGGTATACTTCAGAGTACACTCGAGCAACCCGTCAATTAAAAAGAAGGAGGAAATACCTTACATTCTGTATTGCACTTCTTAGTGACTAAAGCTGATATTGTTTTGACTGGTTCTGTACTACAAAAATTGAGTTATGAACTTTCTGAGAAACCACAAAGATTTGATTTGCGACTTAGTTCAAGGTATTGCATCTGCCATAAGCCCAGCATATGTGTTTTAGAAATTCAGCTTCACACAGATCCAAGGTTCAGGTTTTGGCAATGTTCTCTGATTTTTGATTGGGGAAAAATCCCTCCTTTAAGGAGAGCTCAGTGACTTCTTTCATATAGGAAAAAGTACTTAGAGGAAAAGAGTCTTTCTGTCCAACACGGTAACATCAACTAAAAAGTCATCAGCTAACATAGCATTAGGGTGTGTTGTAGGCCTGAGCGTTGCAGGCAGAAGGTTTCACAGCAGCTTAGAACTAAAACCTATCGGAATTTGTCTGCTGCCTTGTACAACTTAGGATAGACAGTCCCTAGAAAATTTCTAGGTTTGCATCTGCTTGACCTCACTTGCCTTTCTTCTGGAAAGCTGTCAGTAAAGACTGCCACAGAAATCAAGTAAAACTCTCCTTTACTTCCTTTATGATCAGGTGCAGTTGACAATGTCATGAGAAGAGAAAGAAATAAGGAATAAAAGATTGTCATTTGAGAAAGAGGTGAGTTTGCTCCCACTCCATCAACACTTGACCAAAGAAAACAAGGGAGGAGAGGAGGGAACTAAAAAATCCTGAAGTGTCATCTCAGTTGGAAGATTAGGAGTGAAAAGTAGCGGGAGCTCTTAAAACTGTCCCCATGGTCTGGGGAAAAAACACGTAAGTCTGAGTAAACAGACAGAAGTAAGAGCTGGGAAGAGCATTGGTGGCTGTTGGAGCTTAAAGGAAACTGTAAAGTCCTGTGACATTACTAATGGTGAGAACTTTTGTATTTGTATCAAAGCACTTGATTTAATAATCCTGGGAATATTAACAATATATTTTGTCATGGAGCTAGGGAGCAAGGGAAGTTCAAAAAGCAAGAGAATCAAAATGTGTCAATTTTGTGTGAATAATCCCATAACAATCCCAGGGGCAGGGAACTGGGAAGCTGATAGAAGGACACCACATATTTGCTTTTTTCAGCGTTTCTGGAAACTGTGTCCATGTGAAGTCTGTAGACTCCATGTATAACCCAAGCCTCCTTGAGACCGGGCAGCTTTTTGAAACAGCAGCTCTGACTGCGTGATGGGATAACTGGAAACATTTCCTGGGCATGCAGCTCTGCAGCATGCGCTCACCCTGTCTGACACCCCTCAGAGCCAGTGTACCTACTGTACACGTGCCGTACCCAGCATAAGACTCTGCAGTGCATGCTCACCAAGTCCAGCATCTTCTGAAAGCATCGGTCTTGCTGTGAAACGTAGAAACACTGATGGGTGTACTTCTGCAGAGAAATGCCAACAAGAACTACAGTAATAATATTGTGAAGCGGTGGGTGTTGTTGATGCCCTCAGGCCTGGATTGAGCACTGATGTGGTGATACCAGGACACTTGGTCCATCTGTCCATCTTCCTGGACAGGCAGGGGAAGCACCCACTTGGCACCTTATGATCAGCACAGGATGTCCTGTTTCTTTTCCTCTTCCAGCTGTGGTGATCAAGTGCAGGGCTGCCTGACAGGTACCCCCTGACATCAGCAGGCACATGATCAGAATGATACATTACCCTGGTCCCCTCCTTTGCTCTCCTTGCATCCTCCCTTCTCTACCCCAGTGTCCTCGTGAAAAAGCAACCTTCTCCTAATTACTTTTCCCACATCAGTCCTTGTTTTACTGTATCTATGTACAAACTTGGTATTTTCTGATACCACTACCTAGGTGGTCTTGGCCTTTTATGGAAATTTTGATAACAATAACAACCTAAGTTATGCTGGCTTTGCAAGATTGTACTCCCCAAAATGCCCTCATTACTCCCCTCCAGGTCTCCAGTTCTCTGTGAAATTCACTTGTAGCTCACACATCTCCCCCAAAGCCACCTGCAGCGTCCCACCATCCATGGCAGCACTGTCCGTCATGTGCGGCCGTGTATTGCACTGCTATAGCCACCTCCAGCCCAGTCTCACTAGCAGCTCCCTCTCCATCTCCTTGGCAGTGGCCCAGCTGGTCATTGCCTCCTTTTGTTTCCTGGGGGTGGCTGGGTGTGGTGAACAAGCCATGGTGAGCCCAGGAGTCTGCCTGAGGCTTGTCCCGGGTGAGGAAGTAGCCATCCTGGTTTTTCTGGGTGAAGACAATTTGCTCGTTTGTTGTATGATGGTAGGTTTGATTGCAATTTAGTTTCCTTTTGGGAGTTATGCGTTATGAATAAACTAATAACCTTGCAGCTGACTCGATGAGGCTTCCTGCTTTTGATGATAGCTCAGAGCTAACTGCTGAGAGTAAATGGGGCAGAGCCAGCTGAGGGAAAATCTTTAGAAAGCTGAACAGCTGGTGATTACTAAGGTGACTGAGGAATAGAAAGCAGTAAACAGGGATGATTAGATGAAACTTGTTCTTGCTGAAGAGATAATTATGTTTTCTAGAGGGTACACTCATTTGTGTATTGGGTTTTGCTTGGCTTGGTGGTAATTTGCACCCTATTTGAGAGTTATGTGTTGATCTGAAGACAGAGGCTTTGTAGTTGAGGGTATCTGGAGGCATTTCATCTTTGACAGTAGTTGTGGGACCTGCTGGGTAAAAAGAAGGGGTAGATCTGTACTGAGTAAAAGAGATTAAATATAAACAGTAAATAACTAGTGCAGCCTATGAAGTGGAATGGCAGTTGGCCAAAAGGTGCTGTAGCTGACTTGCTTTGAAGGAACAGTAAATAAAAAGAATGAGGGATGATATAATGGTGCTGTGCCCTAGAAATGAACTAGCAATTAGAGGTGGTGCTAGTATGGCACCAGAACAAAAGAAAATTTTGCCTCAGTTTTCAGTAAAGTAATACAGTTACGTATAGTAATACAGTTAGACTGCAGTTAAATGAGGCTGAAATAAAAATTTTCCATTAGAATGTTTGTAAATGCAAAAAAAAAAAAAAAAAGGGAAAATAGCACATATGCTACTAAACAAAGAAAATGTGATCCAGATTGCTGCAAACCTCTTTGACTGTCGAAATATAGAAACCTTTATAACCAGCTTTGAAGTAAGAACATGTGGGGACTTGCACATAAATGGAAAATTAGGTGAAATGTGATGTATGTGTTTACTAACAGTAGATTGTGTAAGGCTGACATTTTATGTTTTTTATTAGTCCTCTGTAGTTCAGTAAAGCACCTGATACAATGCTAGGGAATGAGTCACTACATGAGAGGACACAAATTAGTAGCAAAACGTGCAACTGTGGAAGGTGAAGGTGGATCTAGGCTGTTCACAGAGGTGCACAGTGGTAGGATGAAAGGCAAAGTACACGTGCTGCAACAAAGGAAATCCTAATTAGATGTTATGAAGAGTATTTTTCACAGTGAGCAGGGTTAAACACTGGATCAAGTTGTCCGGAGACAATCTTAAAATTCTAGCCTTGAAGAGATTCAGAGCTCTGCTAGTGATGGGCCTGAGCCATCTGATCTAATACCCAAGATCACCCTGCTTTGAGTGAGAGGTGGGATCAAATGATCTCTAGAGATTCCTTTCAATTTAAATTATTCTACAGGTGTGTGAAAGATTCTTCTTCAAGGCAAAATTCGTGGATGAAAGGATCATTTCAGTGTATTTTTGCAAGGACACATTTTTGGGACTCTTAAAATATTTTCACTTATTTCAGTTGGAGAATGCTGAGAACATTTGGGAAGTACTGTCTATGTGTGGGAAGATCAGTATATAGACCAGAAACAAGTAAGACTGGAGTTAACAGCAGTAAAACAATTTTGTGCATTGCTATGTAAAAAATGTGGGGACAATAAGCATTTTGAATAAACTAATCAAATTAAGGTGTATCAGTATATTGCCACACACCTAGGCCACCGGTGCCAACACAGCCAAGGGAAAGGCAGATAAAGTTGTAAGATGACTGACGGGCACCTCCAATAGCCTTTATGAGGAAAGATGAGTTCAAACCTAAGTTCATCAGGAGTTGAGGTACGAGAGAGCTTATTTTCTTGGTAGGACTTGACTGACTTAGTTTAGGAAGATTAGATTGAAAAATAAGTACATCAAAGTTGTAAGCATCATGATAGAAGAAAGCCTCTTAAAGGCACAAAATACGATGTTAGCCCCAGAACAGGTGGATATAAGGTTAGTAAACACTACAGAAGGTTACAAACCACCACAGCATTAAAGTTCTGAAATAGCTTTCCAGCTGGAGTCATAGGCCTTAAAAATTATCTAGGCCTTGGCTGTTAAAATAAGTTATTTGATGTGACTGTAGGGACAGCAGAGGACAAGAGTTGATGACTTTGGAAAATAAGACTGGAAAGGACATTGTCTTTCTAGAAATATAAGCAGAACAGTTTGATGAAAAGCTACAGTAAATCACTCTGATTCTTAAATGCCATTAATATTAGAGGGCTGTTATTTCTCCAAAGGATCTAGGACATCTTGAGCCACTGAAAATAGTAACAGGTATTTATTATAAAGGAGGCTTAGACTTAAAAAATATCTTCACCATCATCTATACAGCTGTCATGGCCTTCTGCTGCAAGGAGTTTCAAGGTAAATGGTTTTGTTCTGCCTTGGCCTAAGGGAGAGGTACCTTCAGCTGAAAAATTGTTCTGGTTGCTGGTTTTGACAGACGGCACACTGTAATAGGAATCCCTTTGTCTCAAGGACAGACTGCCTCTGAACTAGACCTGTTTTAATACTTGACTCAGCTTTGTCCATTTAAAGCCATTACAGGGGTCCCACGCTGGTAAGGAGATAGTGAGCCCTACGTGTGTGTTTCTGCATCTAAGGAAAGTAAAGGCACTTTTGAACAAGACAAAAACTGTCTGCATTTGGCTTGTGTTCATTTAGTCTAAACTCTGGGCATTTTCAGAAATACTTCTAAATATTTACTGCACCAAAAGTTTCCCTAAACCAAATTCTCTGCAGTACTCATGATCTTACATATACCTCTTGATTGCAAGGATGGCCTTCGAATTTCCCAAAGGAAAATGTCAATTCTCTTTATGAAAACACACCAAATTCTTATTGAGATATAAAATAAACTAAACCTATACTGGTTTTGAAGCAGTACTCATGGGCAGAAATCAAAAGCTTTGTTTTATGGAAAATACTTCAGTAGTAGTCCTAAAATAATAATTTAAAATATCTCTGCTTAGGCGTTTGTAGCCACTGCTGTGAACTACTGTAATTTTTTTTTTTTATATATATATATACATATATGCAAATGTTATTTGTATGTGGTAGCACTGGAGCCATCTTTGAAAGAGGCAAACACAGAATGCAAATATGTACAAAGTGTTAATCTGACACATTTGAAGTGTTGTCTGAATAAAGCAGTGTAATACAAAGTTTTGGTAAGGGATGTGGTTGTGTCTTCAACAGGATTAAATTATATTTATTTTCCTTTCAGAATAAATTACAAATGTCACAGTTCTACACAGCTGAAAAGACTGAATTAATTAGCCTGTCACCTGAGAGCTTTCGCCCTTTCTGGAAGGGAATGAAGTGCTTTGAAAGAGCACTGGAAAGGACCCTCATCCTACTTGACCTTTCCAGAGATGTGGCAGACAGATCAATAGGGAAGTGATGGCAATGAGCTGGCACCTCACAGAGAGGATATGCTTCAGGAGTGCCAAAACAGGTTATAAGTGCATGGGGGTCGACTGCTTTGTTTTGTGAAAAGTCCCTCCTGTCTTTTTGGTTAAGGCTGAGGGAACTTCCAACCACTTTGTCTGTCCCTTGAGTTTATTTTTTAAAAATTGTATATTTATCAAAATCAAACCTTCATTCTAAAACATTGGTGGTGTGAATTTATGATAGCTAATCTCAGGGGGTGAATGACCTGAGGCAATTGAAAATGGCTCTCTGAGGTAGAAGCTTTAAAGATAAACTGGGCTTTTTATAGTTGTTTTCCTAGTCCTTTTTAGCTCAAAATCAAAGCTAAATTGCATTGCTGTAGAAAGCTGGAATCTGCCCTCACCAGCATTCATAAGAATTGGTGATGACTATGAGCACATACAATCAGAGTAGTTCATACACTGCTGCAAGGCTTGTGCTCCCTCTGGGATACTGATGCAGCGGTTTGTTCTTGTGCTCCCTGATCAGCTGTTTCCTTGCAGTCAGAGGAGTGTGGGAAGAGTACAGAGAGGGGAAATTGTTGTGGTTAAAAGTGTGTATGCTAGATTCTTGGTTTGAGGGTGAATTCCATGGAAAAAATATTCTCTCTGAGACCTGTTATGCAACATTTGTCTTTTAACGTTGAAGTCCAGTTGTGAGAAGTGATGCAAAATAGCAAATAATATGTGCGTTGAGAGAGTACCGCCTGAGACAGTGCTCCAGAGTTCCCTGTGACAAGCTTTCATGTAGTATGGGGTTTTCAGGATTTTGTTACAGATGAGAGAGAGTCCTATTTTCAGAGCCTGCCCTGTCTTCTTCACTCATTTCCCAACAGGCAAAGTTATACATAAAGTTTTGCTTTAAACTTCTGCTTGTATCCAGTAGGCTCTGGACAGCTAACTAATCAAGAAAAAAAGCATCAAGAGCTGTATGGAGAAGCTAAGTAATTATGTTGATCATAGCAGCCAAACCAGGTGTTATTTCTCCTAATCAAGCCAAAAAGAGACTTGAATACCAGAAATGACTCAATAAGGAACCTTTGCAATGTTTATTGGATTGTTACTCAACAGCAGAAATAACTAACTTGTAGTGACCCCTTTTCTTAAATTATGTCTTCCGGCAGCTCAGAAGCATGCGTGTGCATGCCTCAATGGAGAAGGTGCTGTATCCCTCAGCGTCACTTTGTATCTGAATGGCAGAGGAGTGAACAGGACTCATACATTGTTCTTCTACCCACAAATCAAATGATGCCTGGACACTGGAACCAGACTGACAATGATGTTAAAGTATTAGTAAGATGTCTGGCTCCTTGGGTGCATCAAAAAGTGCTATCTAGGACCTTGTACAAATAATTAATTGTTGCGCTTTGTGCTCTGCTCTCACCCTCTTTGTAGGACGGTTCTGGGGGTGAGGAAGGCAGTGCTGAATGACTTTAAACTTCAGTTCCCATCTCTCTTAAAAAAAAATAAAAATGAAAAGAGTTCTTAGAACTTTTGCCTTTCTTATCAGTCGGTCTTTCTATTTAGAGATCTCTTGGCTAGGACCTATCTTTTTCTGAGACACCATTTGTTATTATGCCTTTTACGTTAAAACTGAAGCTTTACAAAGGAGTTAAACTTGCTTCTTCTGTCAGTGAAAGAGGTAGATAGTCTTCTTTTCAATGGTCTGTGGAAATTCTTCTGTGGAAACCCAAGAGGCTATTAGAGCCCCTGAAGTCCAAATCATTGCCTGAAAAGGATCGTGGCAAAGAACAGCATTTGGTCTTCGGTATGAAGAAGATGACCATTAACCCACTGCACAGAAGTTGCTTAAGTATCTGAAAATTCTTGTTCTAGAGGTTCTCACTTGATCAGGCAAAATGGGAAATAACTTGAATGCTGTTTTAGGTGCAGAACAGCTTAAAATACAGAGTCAGTAAGCAATGACACTTCCTGACCTGCTAGAGGGGAAAATATTTTATTTTTATTTTTCTGTTAGAACTTGACACAGTGAAACTCATGGTCCAATAAAATGTTAATAACCCCTCCATAATAAAATGTAACTAACCTGAAGTCTGGAAGTACTGCATGCGTCCTGCACAGGTCAGTCACCTGTAGTTCAAATGGCTGCGCTTTTAGCAGCATCTTCTCTATATGGTGTTCCAGCTTAATTTTTGAACTAACTTGGTTTTAATTAGTCTCCAGGAATGAAAACAAACTCATGGTAGATTGTCAGATGGTTGTTGTTGGTATGCTGATAGGACTGGTGGGATTTGACTAACACAGTCAGGAGCTGCTGTTGCATTATTGACCATTTGACCCCTGCCCCCCCCCAAGAGGGATAATCAACCTGAAGCTATGTTCCTGTGCTTTCCAGGTAATGCATAGGGGTTAGATGCTTAAGAAAGGAATCGTTGAGCACCAACAGAGTCAGAGAAGCAAGGCATCAGGAAGTGCCAAAGATAAATAAGTACGTAATTCCACATGTAATTCACAGTTGCACACTCTGAAGGCTGGCTTGTCTCTCTCAGAGCGTGACAAGAGCAAACTGGGATTCATTGCAGCAAATTTGACAGTGGTCAAAGCTTTCCCCCATGGTATAGGAAACCTGCCAGAGGAATTTCCTAGATACCATGAACTCTCACAGCAGATGACTCCTCTGTCTTCTGGATTTATGGATTTGTATAAATCAAGTAAGTGACTCTCTCTCTCCCTACCCTCTTTTTTTTTTTTTTTTTTTTTTTTTTTTTTGTGTGTGTGTGTGTGTGTTATGTCAGACATGTCAGAGATGCTGGACAATAGAAGCAAACTGTATGGCTCAGTCCATATTACTCAGTCCATATACAGGTGGAAAATTAGATAATTACACTGTAGGGAGACATCCCCTGTGATGTGAGAGGCTAAAGTTTGTATACCTGTTGCAGAGACAAACTCTGACCTCATATTTTTAGTATTGTATGTGAGTAAGCACAGGTTAGGCTGGATTGGAGAGAAAATACTGGAACACTAGAAAATCAAAACTGACTCCTGATGTCTCATGCACTGGCCTAAATTGCTGACCCACACAGTCTTGCTGGTTTTTTTCTGATCATGGGTATTTTAGGTACTACTTATTACTTCCAGCTTGAGTCTACCATGCTGATTTTCTCACGGAAGTCCCTGCAGTGTCACTTCTCATGGAACAGGTAATGACTGTGAGAACATGGAATTTTGAGAGGTGCATGGAACAATGTTTGGGGGCCTAGAAATGCTTTTCTTAATTTGCAAAAACCTTTTTCCATAAATAACTTGTCACAGACATATATTTAGGCATGCGACTTAAAGAAATGGATGGCTACCTGGCCCACAGGCTTGTTTACAAATGGTTAACAAAGACAACAAAATGTTTAAATTGGATGCACAGCTTTTTCTTCGGGTTTATACACCTGAAGCAAATATCCAGTAGTAAGATAGCTCCAGCAATCCAATAGGTGGTTTTAGATTGAGTATTCTTAATTTGTCTCTTAGAATAGAGATCTGATTTTAAAAGATCTACAGATCAATGTACTAATAAAACCAGAAGAGTCTCCAAACTATCTTTCTCGATCTTGTGTGTTCATGAACTGGACTTTAACAGCCTGCAGTGTCAATTCCATTAAGCATTCGATAACAAGATAGGCACAAACAAACGCTGTTTTCCCAGACAGATAAATTACCAGGCTAAAGTGCAAGTACGCTTATTCAAACAATGAATTTAAATTATTATCTCTAAAAATGGTGCATGTGTCCAAAGCGGTGAAACATCTGGTTTCTTTCTTTTTACAGATGTTCATGGGCAAAATAAGTCATGTATAACTGTAGTATTACTTACATCTATCCTGGCATGCTAGTTTTCATGCTGTTCCACAAGGAATTGCAGCTAGTTCTTCAGCTTCATTTCAGCAGCATAAAATAAAAATATTTAAGCATCCTTTAGGTATTTAACCTCCTTTAGGGGCTAAAAGGAAGGATAGGCTTGTGGGTAAAGCACAGTTCATAGAATTGTTCGTTTGGCTATAGCTTTCCTGTGTTACTGTGGTCAAATTAAACAGGTTAAACACTCTTTTCAGTTGGGAATTTGGTAATATTGCTTCTTCTCTGTCTTCCCCATGTAGGCTATAACTTGTCTGAGGCAGAGACCATCTCTTACAGGATCCATACAACATACACTGATGCCAATTTCCAGACAGGCAACAAACTAGCCTGTTGCTGCTGCTGTTCCTTTTCTTGTATTTTTATTATACAGTGATGCCAATTTCCAGGCAGGCAACAAACTAGCCTGTTACTGCTGCTGTTCCTTTTCTTGTATTTTTATAGCTGCTCAACATTTGAGATTCCTTTAAGTGACACTTTTTGAACGTATGGTTTTATTTCTGTTGGAATTCTGTTCCCTTTTCAGTGAGGAGTTGCTTTGCCCAAGCCTGGAAATCTTACCTGTGTAAACAGTGAAAACTTTCTTTTTTTCACTGTAGTGGCATGCTCTTTGCCTCTTTGAGAAGTTATTCTCACTAGTGGAACTGTTTTCAGTTACCTGTACCCTGAGATTAGTATGTAAATTAGTTATCTATTCCTTTTTTATCTTTTTCCATCTCTCTTCTTTAAAAAGGCATGTAATTTCCTATCCTACCTATGTAATTCAGAATAAGGGGAACAGAAGATTGCTATGACATTCTCAGACGTTTTGGTTTTTTGAATATCAACTTAAAAACATAAAAATTAATTAATTAAAAATGATGGCATAAGGGAGAACTCTCCATCTCTAGAAGTGCAGTATATAGAACCTTCCTTCTAATTTTACATGAAATTGAAATTTTCTTTTGGTCAGCCAAATTTTGGAGCCTCACAAATGATCTTTTAGAAGTTTGACAATCTGAAAGGACACCCTATTTCTTGGGAACCAGGGAAACAAGAAGGACTTCCTTTACATATATCTGAAATCCCTTTCTACCTGATAGGACTTTGCACAAAAAAAAAAAAAAGGATTTGTTTAATTTTAATAAGGTCATAGTATCAGGTACCTAGCCTTTATTTCTTTTCCTGTTACATTTTTCCTGGTTTTCCTCCTTCCTCAAGCAAACATACTAAAAAGCAGAACAAAAATCTATCCAGAACCTTATTCCAAACTATTCACATGAGACCTACTGACATGACAATGATAGAGCTGCCTTGAGAATGCTGTGTTTCATTTAAAGATCTTTTAAGTGAAGATCAACAGTGATGTCTATGAATTGGAGGTACTGCCCAATTTACAACAATCTTAAATTTTCCTTCAGTCCTTCTGTAAGAAGGGTATGCTCTCAACTATGCTTTTCCACAGCACACTGCTTTTACTGAAGCCTGCATACATCATTTCCCTGCTAGTTTCACCAGAGGGAAAAAGAATCTTTAAGAGTACTAGCAGTGGTAATTTGGTTCTCACCATTTAAATTCAGAGGTCCTTCTGAGGCTTCCATAGGCTTAAGGGAAAATACTATTAATCTGCTCTGATTCAGATTTGCAGAGTGAAACCGTCACTCCTTTTATACACTCCACGCATTGCATTTTACAGCCATTGTCTTGATTAGTGAGCTGCAATTGATTCACTAGAGAGCAAACTGAAAAATTATCTCTAGGCTTCTCTGTAAAATTACCTCTGATGGCAGGTGCATTAGACATTGCTTTAGTGCTAGCAGAAAGCTGTCAGGCCATCGCCTTCTCTGACAGCTAACTCTGACTGCTAGGAGAAAATTAAAGTCCAGGCTTAGAAGGTATAGCCACTGACAGGTTCCCTCCAAACAATGGCGAAGTGTGGGATGGCAGAATGGGAGAGAGGGAAGCACTCACCTTACCACATTCAAGCAACTTGGGTGCTTAATTGGCCTTATAAATAATGATGATTAAAGAGCTCTCGTGTCAAAGTTGGCTGGAAAAAGAAATGTCCTTTTTACATTCAAGCGACTTGGGTGCTTAATTGGTCTTATAAATAATGATGATTAAAGAGCTCTCGTGTCAAAGTTGGCTGGAAAAAGAAATGTCCTTTTTATTTTGGCATCAGTTGGTTGCATGTGTATCTCCTGTGATGAACTGTTCCTCACTCATGTGCCTTTGTCATCTTCATCAGGAGTAAGAGGCACATCATAAAACTCAGGCAGTAGCTTTAGAGCAGATGAGGTAGTAGTCTTTCACACAGTGTATGGTGAAGATGGATGCCTCATTGGTAAAGAAGTTGTAGAAGCTAAAAGTACAAATAGTTTTGCTTGGATGTGCGTTTTTTGTGTGTGTATGGTTTTTTGTTTGTTTGTTTTTAATATTTTCATGGAAGATAGGAGGTTGTGAACAGATTTTTGGACCACAGGGAGCAATATACTCAACTGTCATGACCAGATCTGTGCAGATTTGTGAATAAGGATGTAATTTAATAAAAAAATTGAGACAAGGCAAAATAAGCTAAAGTATAACAGTACAAACTTCACTAAGGAAACTGACCTCTGGAATTTCGGGAGGGACTTTGATGCTGAAAAGGATGAAAGCTGAACTGGAGAAAATTAGATAGTGTGACAGAAAATAAGACATTGAGATAGTAGTTGCAGATAGGTGGTAAGCAGGATAGAATTTATTTCACTTCAATCTCTGCTGAGACCTTTTTGAGAACAGTGGAGCATCAGGCATGCTTATGTTGAGAGCCAGAGGGAAAGGAGTATAAAGTCAAGAGGCTGGCTTCATGTTGGTGGTGTACTTTGTGGTTTAATTTGTAAAACCAATATCTTTGCAAGGAGGAAGACTGAAGGAGCAGTTCTGGGTCAGAGGGCTAGGAAAGATTTTGTCTCCTAAAAGCTGTTTTGAAGCTGTTATTGAGCAACAGGAGGAGAAAAGCAATGTTCTCTTTCTTTCTTTGGGTCAATGAATAGGGGCTATTTTTATACAAGGGTGGCCTCTAGGAAAAAGGCTGTCATTGCTGTGAGTGAAATTGTTGATTCTCTTTGCACTAAATTGTATGTAATAGTGGGGATGCATGTGAATATATACATTACTCACATCTCATGGGGGTTTCTAAGGGCTGTGATTTCCAGGTCACCAGGTGGGCTTCACACCTATTACGGTTTCTACAGTGTCCCTCTAGCCTCAAAAGTCCATGCACAGCTAGAATATCTTTATTTAGATCTTACCTTTCCTGTGTGTGTGGGTGCATGCATGTGTGCACACAATCTTCTACTGCTTGCTGAGCCTCTTACAGCTTGTGATAAAGCCGCAAGCACCAGCACAAAGTGACCTTCCTAAATGTAAGTTGACATTGTTTTTATCCCTCTGCTTGGCATGTCTGGGAGCTGAAACTAAAAGAGAGGAATGTCTGCTTTTCTGTCCTTCCCTCCCACTCCCCGTCCAAGCAGAGCTTAGCAGCCCGCTAACGGGAGGTTGGCACTAGCAATTGTGTAGTGACCCCTGGCCACTTTATGAACTCTCCCCTGCCCTGGGAAGGAGGGGCTGATACTTGCCCTTGTGTTTCCCTTGCCCTCCTGCCACACTTTCTGCTTTCTTCTCTTTCCAGACCCTTTGACACCCTGACTTATTTTACACTTACAGCAACTTTCTGCTGAGAGCTTAATGAGTGCAAAAGGGCACTTGTGACTTCCAAACATTGTAAGGCATAATAGTGCCATGGGGGATACAATCTAAAAATGAACAGAAACAGCAGAAGACTGAAGGGCAAACAGGGTGGTGCAAAGCCATCCAGAAATACCTACATGCCCTGGAATGACTTTGCCTCAACCTGAAGATCTAGCTTTTTAAAAATTTTTTATTTTCTCCCACTGTAGTTTGTAAAGCTCTGCCTAGGTATTTCAAGTGTGCGTAAAGCTAGGCTTCAGAAAGCATTGATGCATGGCTAGCCCCACGTGAAATCATTTCCATGTAAGCTTTCTGCTGTACAGTGGAATACTGTTAATGCTTGGCAACCTCCTGAGAAATAGTCAGTTTTCTCTGGACTCCAGCTCATTTCAGCAGATTACATGGAAAAAGCACTCAGAGGAGAAAGTCCTATTGGCATTTATCCTAGTTTTCAGCTTTATGTTCTGCTTTGTACCTTCCTTTCAGAGCAGACAGAAGCCCTCAAAAGCAGTATTGGCAGTTCTTATGGAAAGCTGAGATTAACAGATCGAGGACCCTTTGGGGCTGCTTATGTTCTGTTCAGGTCTCCAATGTTACCTGCCACATGGCTCTTTTCCCTGCTGCTTTATAGATAGGCTAGAAAGGTGTGTATTTGACTTAATTACAGCTCAGAGTTTATTAATCTAATCTCTCTGTCCTTACTCTTGATTTCTTGATGGAACCTGCCTAAAATGGGACTGGAAGAGTTACTTGGCATCAAGTTGAAGGATGAGCCAGGCACACTCTGGCCAGGAAGGTGGAAATAATTTTGTGGTTCTGCTTCGTTGTTAAAATATTGCTCGTCTGCCTTTACGGTTGAGTGTCTGTGTTGGTTTTCGGTTCTCTGTCTACATTAAGTGCTCCTCCCTCTCTCACAAAGTGACAAATGTTAGATTGAACTGCTTCAAGAAGTCCAGTCTGGTAGAGGATTATGTGGACAAAATCATCCTGGTTCTTGACTTCTGTCCTGGTTTCAGCTGAGACAGAGTTAACGTCCTTCATAGTAGCTAGTAAGAGGCCATGTTTTGGATTTGTGCCAGGAAGAAGGCTGGTAACATACTGATGTTTATAGTTGCTGCCAGGACAGCCAGGGACTTTTCAGCTTCTCTGTTGTTCCAGTGTCTGCAGGTGCAGAAGCTGGGAGGGAGCACAGCCCACAATTACTAGCCTAGGAATTGACCTTAGGTTTAGGATTGAGACCCAAATTGGCCAATGGTTTATTCCATATCATGCATGTCATCCCCAGTATATATAGATGAGGCTCTGTCTGGAAGAGCCCTCTCTTGCTCGGGGTTGTCTCCCTCCAGGTCCCCCCTCTCTCAGTGTCATCTTGGTCTCCTGGGCACTCAGGCTTTTATCTCTGTTCTGGGGTGTCACATTAAGAGCGGGGGGTTTCCTCAAACCCTTTATATTTGATCAGCCTGTCAGCTTCCCAAGAAAGTTGAGGTCCTTGTGCCTGTACAGCCTGCTGGTGTCCCATGTGGGGACCTTACCAAGCAGCCTGCTGTATCGGAGGACAATTTGACTGACCTGTTCAGAGACCACGCTGACAGCAGCACTGAGTCAAATCCCTTACCAAGTTTATGCAGAGTTAACTTTATTGTATAAAATACAGATTGTGACAGGGTTTAGAGATTGCTGTTGACAGTAGACTGACTGCAAGAACAACATATAAATAATCAATCTTTAGTTGTTGGTAACTGCTAGTGTAAATTGATACTTAATGCACATAGAAGAGGTTCTTACCCAATAGGTGTCCCTGTGGGGGAGAAGACAGGTTCAACCCATCAGCTGATTCCCAAAGTTACGATGGAGTCTTCCCTAACTTTCTCCCCTCATCGATCTATTTTTATACTATTTGTTTGTATTTAGGTGGAGCTTGAGTGTCATACAGTAGAGAGTGCATGCTCAATGACGAGTGGTTGTGTCTCAGAGGCTGGTAACTTTCAGGATGGAGGCGTGTTTTGGTATCATAATGACATAATGAACAAAGTTGGCCTCAGGATAAAGATTTTGCCACAGTGCTTGGCACAGCGTCCGCCACCTTTCCTGTTTGACAGTTGTTACACAGCTTATTGTTCCCGTCCTTAAAGAGGTAAGGATAGTCTTGGACAGGGCAGAGCTGTGGAACAGCGTCGTTTCACTCTGCCTCCCATCAATCCATTTCGTACCAGGACCAGGATGTGTTGCTGGGTAAATGAGTTCTTTGCATGCCAGCTGTGCCTTTGTCCCAGAAAGTAGCAACTGTGCTTTACTTTACCCTGGAGATTTTTCTTGTGATATTATAGCTTCTGTTAGGTTATAGACATTACCTTAGAGAAACTAATTTCCCCCCCCCCCAGTCATTTTCCCACATGTGGCCGTGGTTTCAGGACTCTCCCTGCTCCGGGATCATTGGCCAAAAATGGGCTGAGCCTTGGTCATCAGGTGGTGAGCAGTAAAACTGTGCATCACCCATTTGTATGTATCTATTACTATTATTATTATTATAACCATTATTTTCTATTTTATTGTGGTTTAGTTATTAAATTGTACTTATCTCAGCCCATGAGTCTCTTTTCCCTTTACACCTTTAATTCTCTTCCCCATCCCTGGGGGGGTTCTTGTGTTTTGCTGCTAGCCAGGGCACTACAACAACTTCACAGAAAATACCCTGGTCCAGTCAGTGCCCATCAGTGTGATGGGGAAGATCCGGAGCCTCTCTTTACACTGACAAACCTTGCAAAACAGCAATCCTTTGAGACACTTTGGGAAGTGCAAGGGAAGGCATGTTTCTCCAGTTGTTTCAAACGTGAGTAATACTGAATAAACATACCAGGAAATACAGGAAACATATGTATGTAACAATGCTTAACTTTATTTGTGTCTAAAGGCTACCACGGAGTAAATGTGGACTAGTGAGACAGACCTTTTGACCTTAAGAGCCTGAACAAAATCACCAGAGCAGAAGTGGTTGGGTCCTTATGAATGTGGGGTCAGCTTCGTGTTTTGTTCCTTTTCTGATATGCTGAGTGCAGCTTCAGGTACGCACAAGCCTACTTCACTGACACTCTTCCTCCAAGCCAAGATATTTTACCATGGGCTTCCCAAATGCTCTCATAATCACGGTGTTACAGCTAGCACAGGATGCTCAGCAAGCCTTAATATGCTTGGGAAGGAAAACAAGCTCTCTCTTATGCTCTGATAACTCATCAGCTGCTTATACGATGTGGATTTTAACCTTCATGGATTCCCAGATGGAAGAGAAGTTGGTATTGCCCCAGTATGAATTGCTGATGCTTAGGAGGACTGAGGACAGAGGGTGGCAGCACAGCACTGTCGGAGCTCATCCACACAAATTGTAGAGGCTGCGTCAGCACCGAGTGGGTGTAAAACATTTCACACACAATTAAATGTACATATTTTTTTGTTTTGCTTCACAACAGGGCAAAAATAACTTCTGTTTGCCTGGTGTGTTTTAGTATGTTTTAACTATATCTTATTGTCTGACTTAAGCTTAGGCAGTGGAGTTTAAAACCAAGAGTCATGTGTATAGTATACGTATGCAGAGACAAAACTTGCCTCTAAGAGGTCAGTCACTGATCTTTTACTTATTAAATATTATAAAATTGCTGCTTGTTTTGACAACAACAAACAGGCCATTTCTTAGCATAAGGAAGAGTAAACAAGCAACTGTGGTACTGAGGCTATAAGCAGCTCTAACTTTGGAGGGAGAGTGAAGAATCTTTGATATGAATCACAGTAGGGAGGAATGGACCATGACTGTAGAAGGAAGCATGCTTGCAGGAGCCCTAAAATGCTTCATTTTGCATTTTCCCCATTGGAGAAACTGAGAAAATGAATTGCTTAATGTGCTGCTGGAACAGGCTGGAATTTTACAGTTCTGAGTGTAGGACTAAAACTTGCAAAATCAACCCCAAAACCAAAACTCACCAGCCCCCAAGCCCTCTAAACCAAAACTGGATCTACATCCCACATTAAAAAAGTGGTACAATCTTCATCTGTCTCTCATGTTCCCAATTAAGTGAAATCAAGGTGCTAGGCTGTTGGTAACGTGCTATAAAGAAAAATATATATCCAAAACATTGTTCATGAATGCTTTTTGTTCTTTGAGGAAAACAATAAGTAGAACTACTGAAGGATCAACCAGAGTTCTTAGTACTAATAAAAGATTTTCCTGAATGAGTGTCAAAAATTAGTTCTTTGAAAAGAATCTAGCTTCCCATTGAAAGGAAGCCTTGCCCATTTCCTCCATTAACAGTAATAGTCTTTGTCTCCTGTGTTTTGAATGAGAGGTCAGCTTTCAGATGGCAGACCAAGGTTTCTGGGGCACATTGGTCAAAGCTCAAACAGAAAAGTTTTATAGTGTTGGAAATAGGGGTCGTGATAATATTAATTATACTGGTTATATTGTGATTATTTATATTGTTGTAAATTGGTAACATGATTTGGACCTGTGTAATGCATTGATGATGTAGCTTGAAAATCACTGTAAATCTGTGATAAAAAATGTAACTACCAAATGGTGTTCATTGGAACTCTATAGAAGTAAAATATGATTTGTTTATGACCTACGTTATAATAAGAGCTTCTTTGAAACAGAAGAAACATACACACAAACGCTGGGCCACTTTTACAAATGCCTTTCTCCTCATACTTTTTGTTTAGCACTTCAACAGTTCACTTAGATGAAATGTTATATCTTGCATTCACATCAGTTAGTTCCTTCGTCTTGCTTTCCTGTGCTCTTTTGGCTAATCAGGAAATGCATCACAATCTGTTTATCCGTGCAGATGAAATTATTTTATGCCTGATAATCCCAAGAGAGATTATTTATTTCCGTTCAGAATCATCTCCAGAAGTCTTAAGTAGTTTGCTGGGAAATAGAACCAATGTTTATACCTATTTCAGACTGGTCATGATTTTAGATCAGAACAATGTAAAAGAACATTCCTGAACTGAAGATTTAATATTCCGTAAATTTATAAAGCTTTTTAGTTGTGGAAGAATTATTCCCACAGTTAAACGGTAGAAGAGCTTGGTAGACTAACTGCACTGAAATCCAATATGACTCAGAAGACTGGAGAGAAAAGATTGCCTCTTCCAGTTGACTCTTACCCTCCTTTTGCATGGCAGCTCTCTAGATCTTTTCATAAAGGCATCAAAAATCCTTGAAAGGCCAAAGGTCAGCTCTGAATAGGCTAATTTACACTAGCTAAAATGAAAGTGGTATTAGGCAAGTCAAGCCCTGACTGAACGGTACTTTATATTTGTGAAAAGAATCTGAAATATTACTGAGTCTTTCTAGTTACTCCTTTAAACAGCAATCTGATAATCTCCTGCAGCTGTGCTAACATTATTGCCAGAACTTTAAGCAGTTTATTTTGCTGACATCACATTTCTTATTAAGTACACTCTGATCTTCGCAAACCAGGTGAGATGTTGAAAGAAATATTTGCCATGACCCATTTTCTGCAAATAAAGTATTGTGCCCTCTATGAATCATTGTTTTAGGAAAGCTATGTCTGCCAGAGGTTGGGCATGGGGTGTGTGAGCTGTTTCTCCAAAACATACATAAAGTTGCAAATTGCATATAATGACACACACGTCCATTTCTGCAGGAAAGGGTTACATAAACTAGGAAAGCACCTGATTTTTTGGCAGGTTTTCTTTGTAACAACTTGGTAGAAGTAACATCGTTCTGACTTGAAAGGTGGGATGCCCCCATCCGGGGAAAAGAAGCTTTGTGATGGAAAGCGACATAAGGGACACAGGCACAGGCTGCAATGTGATGGCGTTGGCGGGGGTCAGGCAGATACATGAATGCAGCAGCAGCCACTTACATTTCTTCACTGCAAATACGATTAGTTCCTAGGTGGGTTCAGTTTGTGCTGGGAGCCAGAACAACTCCCCAGAATTTAGAGAAGTGATCTGAGCCAAGCTCAGGAAGATTCAAAAATTGTGCCCTTAGGTTCTGAAGAGCAAGACATGTTTTGAAATAATTATTCCCAGTGGAGGCTGTAATGAGGTTAGGTTAGACACAATGAATAATTCTAATTCCTTATTGTCTAATGACAATTTAAAATAGCATTTCAGACTCAGGCGTCCCAGGTAACTGGGTTAGATCAGTAATCCCCTGCTCTGATAGCAACTTTTCTATTCCTTCTTCAGAGCCATGTTTTTTTTGTGACTGACTGAACATAGGCTTTCTGGGTTTCAGTACAGCAATCTGACTATGAGACCTTCCTTTGCTGCTGAATGTATAGACAAGAAGTTTGTTTGAGGGCAACCTAGAATAGAGTTTTCAATATAAATATTTTAGTTGGGGGAGAAAAACAAAACCTTTGGAAATGATTCAGAGGAGGAAGATCTTTTTGAGCAGCTGTATCAAAAGCTAGACAGAATAATTGCAGCATCCTAGCATATTGCCAGTAATGGCCTGGTGGCTGAATAATTTTTTTCTTGCCAACCCTTTGAAAACTTCTTCTTTCAATTAGTCTCTGAAGCGAGATCAATAAAATAGTTTTATCTCCCAAGAATAAAGATTTGTCTAAACTTTACAATGGAGAAAGTACCAGTTTGTCTACAGCAGTGATGAAGTTCCTACTCTTAACTACTGTAATATAAATGTAGGGCTCCCAACATGGCTGCATCTTCCTCAGATGAGATGTTTTATCTACACAAAAAAAGCAAGCTTTTCTCTTAAGTCACCAGTTTGTTTAAACTGAAGAAGATGGGTAAAACCAGTGACATTGCGGAGAAATATTTTACTATCTCCAAGTGTAAATTTTTATATTTGGAAAAGGGAAGTGTTTAAAACAAGCAAATGTGGGGTTTTTTTGCAGATGTATTATTTTACCTTTAACTGAGCCCTAAAATTCGGTGAAGTTATTCAGTGAGGTTGTTAAAAACTTGAGCTCTCTCAGGCATTGCTGTGCTGGCATTTGTCATGGACAGTGAGCCCATGCCCATGGGGGGCATTATGTTCCAGCTTCCTCCCTCAGCTGTACTTGCTTGGGCATCAGATCTTGTTCCTCACTGCTCTGCAGGTAATGGCTGGCACACAGGGTTAGGAACAATGAAGAAAAGCTCAGGCGGTAGAAGTTCATCCCTCTCTAAAGGAAAACGATCAAGAAAAGGTGAAGGCACCTGGAGCACAGGCACAGCTCTCTCATTAGTAAATTACGTAGGTGTGACAGCCTGACCTGTACTTAGTAAGTACTTATGAGGTGAATGGTGTCCCCCAAAATCAAATCCAGCTTTAAGGTAAGCAGGGCTCCTAGTAATCCTTGCTGCAAGAAACTGTGGATCCACCTCCTCTAAACTTGAATGTAGTGTAAGGCTTGTAAAGTAAGTGAGCTCTTTTCATGGACAGAGAAAGTGATTTTTAAATTGCCTGTTAGCCTAAATATTCAGGTAAGCATCTATTGATGAACTCTTTTCTGCTCTTAATTAATTTCTCTTTGTCATGTTTGTTTATTCAGGCAAAATTCAGCCAGGTCCTGCGCACTGTGTCTCTGTAATAACAGACCGGCCTGGCTTGCGGAAGCTAGCAGAAGAGGTCAGCAGTGTGACCTCTATTCTACTGCCTTGGAGGCAAAGCCAGTGTCCTCAAGATCTGTAGTTTGCTGCCCAAGGTTGCATGTCAGTTACACGGCAGAGTGAAGAGTAGCATGTCTTCTGCTTGGAAAGGCAGCGTATTTGTTGGCAGGCTCCCTAGAGGGCTTATCCAGATTGGTATCTGTCATCACTGTACTGATCACGTTGTGGTTAAAGCAGATGACTGCCTTAGCTTACTTGGGGTCAGAGATGGGAAATATTTCAGATCTCTTTATTCCTCTCTGTTTGCCTTGGTTTTCTGAGCTTCACGGCGGAGATTACAGCAACACTGGGACAGCCAAATATTTGCTCGTGTGAGTACATATCTTAATTAACAAAGTTCTTTGAAAAACTGTCTGTGGCAAGTGCTTCAACAGCAAGAGGAATCTTTCGTGTTATAAGAAGCCAGGAATTGTTTCTTCCAGTGTTTAGTCACCTCTCAGGATGGAGCCACTAATTTCTCCTCCTCCCCCTTTAATACACAAGTTATGTAAATAATCCGAACAATAAACTGTCTGGAGTATTTTATTGCCTAATTAATATGGTTTCAATATTATGAATAAATAAGATTGCATTCAGATTGTGAGTATAGTAAAGTTAAGGGGATATGATCCAAGAAGGAGTTTCAAATCCCTTCACATCTGTTCCTCTATTTTGTTGGATTAATTTTATGTTCTAAATTAAATTATTCTTATGGATCTGTTTCCTCTGATGTTCTGCCCTCCTCCTCCCCATCTTTTCATCATCTGTCTGCTCAACACCTTTGCTGCTCTCTCACATGGGGAAATAAAAGCCACTTGACAGCCCAGCTGGCTGAGCAGGTCTGTGCTGTTCCCCTTCATCCCTTGTGGGGCTGCTGAATGCGATGGGTTTGGAAAGCTCTGGACTGGTTGGTCTCTGTTTTCAGATGAATGCAGGCTTTCCAGCTGGCATTTGTTGATACTTTGATCCACGTTTTAATTAAAAACTTGGGAATTCAAAGACCATTGAACTGTAGTAGACGTACTTTTTACTAAAAGGCTATTTTCTTCCTCTCCTCCCTGCCTTAAAATAAAGCTCAAGCCCAAACACCTCCCAGGGCCTTGCTTATTTCTGTTTAGTGAAGGAGAAACAGTTGTTAAATATTCATCTCCTTTACATGGTTTTTACAAGAATTTTTTTTTAACTTTTGACTACAGAAATGCTGATGCAACTATAGTTTCCAAGTTACCAGAAAAGAAAAAAAAAAATCAGAAAACTATTACAAGACAGGAAAACAAAATTATTGCAGCCATATCAGATGCTTATTTAGTAATGGAGATTTCATTTTAATTTTGCTAAATTGTAAACTCTCAGTGGAAGGAATCGTCCCTCCCTTGGGCTAGCAGAAGGACCTGGAAGATTTTGGGCACTCCCACAAGGTGAAGATAACTGGGTTGCAGGTGCAGATGCTAGGGAGTTCCTTGTCCTCTCTTTGGTGTAAAGAAGAGAGTCTTTGCTCAAAGATGCTTCCTTCCCAGACCTGACCTCGTACAGCACAACCAGGGCACTGACCCTGGCCGAGCACCCTCCACGCTGCCTCCAAAATGCTGCAGCTCCTGCTGGGGTGCAGCTGCCTTCCCCATCCTTCCTGGTGTCTCTCTTGCTGAGAGCAGCCGTCAGTGCTGGGCACTGAGCTACTGATGTCTGACTGCGTGGTCCCTATTTTCCCTAAAATCAGTAGCTTCGTGTTCCTGACTGATTTACCACCTTTGATAGGATCAAAAGTCTGTAGCTATTGTAAATACCCTCTCCTTTTCTTAATTATGTATTTTTAGGAACCTGCAGGCATGCAAGTGTTAGTGGGACTTGAGTACTCTGATGAAAAATTTGGGTGACATCAGCCTGATGGGTTAGAAAAAGTCTTTAGAGAGGGACAAACTAACATGGACAGACTAAATGACCATTTATAAATGGATTATAGACAGAAATTTACTGTTTTTCCAGCAGCATTGTCAAGCCGTGATCATTTACATGCTGCCGTGTCTCATAGTGAAAAATGAAGACAAGTATCTCCTGGTATCCCTTAGGGTATATTTTTGCACGCTTTATTTAATGTTATTCTTAGACTCTTGTGTTGAAGACTCCCGATTGCACTTGACCGCTTCTGGAGCAATCTGTGTGGTGTATGGCTTTTCCTCCTTCCCTCCTAGGAATACAAAGAGAGGATGCAGGAGGCACCCTGAGTCAGCTCCTGCGTGTTGAGAGATGTGTGCTGTGGTTGTTACTTCATGGTGACATCTCTTTGAGTCTGCCTTCTGAAACTGCGAATACATTTTCCCATTTAAGACATATTAGCCATCATCTCTGCACTTCTCCTTTTTTTTCTTTTACTGCTTATCTCTTGCCCTGCAGTAAAAGAAACAGCAACTTAATGTGAAGGAAATGGTACCTGATTTATTCATGCTTGTATAAACAGCATGTATTTCTTCAGGTACAGGTAAATGGAATTATAAAG
Source organism: Pterocles gutturalis (assembly GCF_000699245.1). Lineage (NCBI taxonomy): Eukaryota > Metazoa > Chordata > Aves > Pterocliformes > Pteroclidae > Pterocles > Pterocles gutturalis. Next base: position 53,253 of record NW_010135848.1, read on the forward strand.
ACAAGACTTTGTGAAGAAAATTTTGAGAAATGAAAGAGTTCGCTAGTAACTCATTTACCATGACAGGAGATGAATAGAGGTAATTTAGTCTCATAAAAGTAAAATTGGCTCATGTCTTACATGGGGGTGGGAAGAAGAATATTGTTTAGCAGCTCGAAAGTGGAGCAGAGCTGAGAATTGGCAGCTGTGCTGAGGGGGTTTGACTGCCTGGCTCTGTAACCTTGGGTGAGTAATTTTGTGTGCCTAGTGTACATGCTCCCTTCTGTAAATACAGATCTAATTCTTGGCTGGTTTGTAGAGGGTTTTGTTCTCCCTGTGTGAAGCACTACAAAATAGGACTCCAGTGTGGTGCTGTTTTATTGCCATGTTTGAATAAGAATTTTCCCTCCTTTCCTTTCGGCTCCTGTGGCTGATATATTTGCTCCATAAGTGTATTTCAGCCTTTGCATCTTTCCTGAGGACAGAGAGAGTGGAATGTAATCCTGAAAGTAAAGCAAATATCCTTTGGTTTTAAAGATATATAACAGTAAAATGAAAAGATTAAGGCCTGTGGGACTAGGCATTGAGACTCGGATAAAGTATAAGATCTTCTAAGGTACCTACCTCCTTGGACAAATAAGCTGGACTGAAGGCACAAATGAAGTGTGCCTGGGAAGTTCTTTCCCAGGACTTCCCTATTAAAAACATAAAGCAAAAAGGACACTGGGTAGAACTACGCAAGAAAAAATTCCCCTTGTTACTAGTGAAAATGTTGTGAAAGTCCTTGAGTTAAAAGATGGTCGGGGCTGCTCTGTGGTGTGGGCTGAACAGCGGCTCCCTCTCAAGGTCTAGAGATGGCCTGAAATGAGAGAGAGAGAGATCTGGCAAGGATGAGGTTGATTTAAAAAAAAAAAAAAAGGGGGGGGGGGCATGAAATGAGCTGAAGATTTTCCAAAAATTGGCTTTGGAGCCATTTGTTTCCCCATGGTGAAGAAGGCCAACAGGTTTTGTTGTGGTGTGTGTTTTATGTTTTATTCTTGAAGGTGGAACAGAGAAGAGGAGATTTCAGGGTAAGCTGGATTGGCTCTGACATGGCCTCTGGTTTTCGAAGGTTTGGGAGTATGCCTTATAAAGCCCATGGGACTATCAAAAATAAATTGGTTCCACAGTGCAAAACAATGTTTGCTTAGGGGTGTGAATGGATTAAAACCCAAAAAAAGTCTATTTTCTGCCTTACTGGGTAGCTTTCAGCATTTTTAGACTCAAACAATGAGACTGACTTATTTCTACTGGTATTTTGGTTTATAAGAAGTCTTTGCTATCAGTCTTTTTGAAGCTGTGATATTATAGTCTAAAATGGAGTTACTAAGCCTTACATTATCAGTAATGAATATAATGATCATGTTTCTGTTTTCATTTTTGCGGGCTTTCGGGTTCCTCTGAATGTTGACGATGTGCAGGCTGCCCTTTCTTAATGAATTATTTACACATTATTGCTGGTAACTGGAGACAGTAAGATGACTTGTGCCTCTTTAAAACATTCCCCTCAATTACTCTGAAGATGCTGCTGTGGCTGTACTACCATACACACTGCTTCTGTGCTTTTAATCAGCTCATCATGCTGCAAATCTGTGAATAATGATGTTTACAACAGTTTGGGGCTTTTCACTGAACACTACAAACAGCTTTGGTCTGGGACTTGCTGAAGTTTACAGTGATTGCTATAGACTGAGTGCTAATCCTTGTGCTTTGCAGCCTGGGCTGCGATTTACCAGCAGGATTTAAACAGCCTATTCACATTTAGGAAGCTGTACAAGTGCTCAAATAGCATAGGCAGGATAGAGCTATACAAGCTTGAGGATATCTGTCTGTCCTAACCTTTAAAAGGTCTGTGTGCATCTCTGTAGGATATTTACTTGAAGGATGTCTACAGGTACCTACCTCGTGGCGTAAGAGCAAATCCAGTGAGGAGCTCAAGTGGGCTGTGAGGTGTATAAGGCTAAGCAGAGTGCCAGGGAGATCAGTAACAACTGTGAGGTAATGTTTGTGTTGATGAGCAACCAAAAACCTGTGACTGCCATCTCTACAACAGGGGAAAAAATGATCCATTTGTAGGTTTTGTTTCTTTCTTTTGTTGTTTTAACACAGAGTAAGATAAAAAGTGGATGTAAGCACTTTAGTAAGCCAGGAAAGGAAAGCTATGCACAGATATTTTCAACATTTCCTGGCAGCTGGATCCTTTCATGCTACCAGCGCCTGCCTGTGCTGTGGAGAAGCACGGAGCCTGTGGGCACACCAGGATGAGGGAGGGGAATTTTGAAGTCATGAGAGGTCAAGAGGCCAGTCCGCAGTGCAGGGTCATATCAGGGTAAAAATGTTTTATTTCCTGGTTGTAGTTAACAGGCCATGTTTTCAAAGATTGACTCTTACGTTAGGTTTCCAAAGTCAGTGACCCTGCAGATGCAGAGCAGGCATACTCTTGCTGCCTTAGTGTGTCTGCACTGCATGTCTTGGCCCTGAAAAGGAGGAGACGTCTCTGAGACAGCAGTGCCATTTCCACCATAATTCAGTTCTCGGCCTGTCTGGAAATTATTTTTTTTTAAGTGCCTGGTACACACTCAGACCAGGCACTTTAAAAAAAACAACGACCTTCAGTGTATGTGGGAGACGCACTTGTTGTCTTCTCTGCCTCCTCTTCCATTCTTGAAGTATCTCACCATTATCATGGTTCATGTTGCCTGGTTTAGGGGCTTCTGCTAGTAAAAGTTACATCGTTGCCTCTTTACCATCTCCCTTTCAACCCAACACTTTCAGCAACTCCTTTGGCCTTATGCTTTTCACCGCTGATGTCCCTATACCTTTTCTCGTTGGAATAATTGCCCAGTGACTTAGATTTATCTTCTACTGTAAAAATTTTCAGGAAGAGAATGTGTCTGTATAACTTGCTCTACCATTATGGCATTATAGACTATAAATGGTTGTTATTAATAATGCATCTCAAAATGGTCTCTTATTTGACAAGTGTACTTTTATTTTAATATATAATATTTATGGCAAGCTTGTAAGTGTTCTGCAGCGTATTTTATAAAATTAATGGATTCCCACAAAATGGGAACTCGCTACTCTGTCTGGCTGTTAAATTCTTGCTGAGAAATGGAAAGAAGCTGCCGGATTTGGTATGCAAATTACAAAAGGTGGAGATATGGCTTTATGTTGGCAGCGAGTGTTGGAAGAGGGAGAGAAAAGCCTGAGATGTGATATATTAAAACACTTGTGAATGACAGAGAAAAGAAAGATTCAAATTTTGTTGAAGCTATTCATGTTAAGACAGGCATGCTTTAAAGAATCCAAACATCAGCTGAATTGAAGGTACTGATTTGTTTTCACTATGTACGATATAGCTCTGAATGATAAGAAAATGGATAGTTTGCTCAGTGAGAATAAATCCCGACATAGTATTTATTGTTTAAAATAACCATATTTGGAAAATAGATAATCCATAGCATATTAAAAAGAAGAAGGAAGAGATGTAACACCTATTCTGTCTTTTTCCTCAAGCGTTCCTTGAAAATCAAAGCACACTTCATTAGTTATTTGGTCAGAGATAAGCATGAGACAAAACCAGAAAATGGAAAAACAGGATTATTTTTCTCTATAGTCTAAACTTCCCATAATTTAATGTAGTTTTCAGGTCTTTAGATGCGGATGCAACACAGACTGGCTTCACTTGTAAGCTTGTTTTCTCTAGAGCTCTCAGGGTGGCAATGTTAGGGTAGCAGCTGAGGGCAGAAATTGTGCGAGACACTCTTGCACTGCTCCCCTCTGTTTGTGCCACGAGACCCCAGGGAGGCCTCCAAGGTGATTGCTCATTATGTGGGTCCTGGCTTATCTGTTCCCTCTTGTCTGCATCTGTGGGTGTTGAGAGAGAGGTGATCAATAAGATGATAAACTCCCTTTTTCTGTCTCTGTCCCATTGGGCTGTGAAGGTGTGTTTTAATAGTTTTTTATCTGCCTGTATTCTTGCAACGACACAGTAGAAAGGTGCTTCATGAGAAAAGGAGGAAATAACAAGGTACTTTTTCTTTAGAGACTCTCAGGTTTTTCTAGTATCTTTCTTTTAAACTCCTGCTCTCTCAGCCTTCTCTTTTGTCTTTCATTCTCTTGTTGGCATGGCTTGCACTCGAACTAAGTTAACAAAATTAGTTTCCTGGGCCATCCGAGCAGTGCCTGTGCTGTGTTATGAGAAATCGCTGCTCCTGCTTTTAGGAATTCTGCTGCTGTGCTTTTGTACACTCTGAGACACAAGGAAGGGAGTTTGTCACTGTTGAGAGGGGAGTTCCCAGCTTCCATGGGTTGTGGCCGATTAATGCTCAATGGGTATTTCATTGTGAGTCCTTGGTGTAGCTGACTGGTAACAAGGAGGATTTTTTTGCTCTGAGGCAAGTTTGGCTTTGTTTGTGCTTGCTTCTGGTCTGTGCAGTCACCCAGAAACACAGGGACCATGGTGGTGAGAGCTGGTTTTACACCGTAACTAGCAGTGGAAAAAGCACATTTGAAGCTACTCATTGGCAGTTTTCTGCTTAGTGTTAAAATACTGGAACAAACCAACACAACAATATTTCTTGGGCTGCTGAGTTTCCAGAGACATGCCTGGCCTCCAGAAGGAGTCAGGCCATTATGGTAGCCTTGTTTCCCATATGGTGCTGGCAGTGCTCAGCTCTGCAGCACTTCTTGGCTGAGATGCTGTGAGCAGTACCTGGCGTTGTTGCAGATGAGCACTTCCAAAGGCCTTGCTCCCATTGCTGGGTCCTGTTCTGGTACATCAGTGGGAACCTCAGAGGGAGTGAGGAGGTGTCTGTGCAGGGGAAGAGAACTCAGTGACCCCCTGGGATGGGGTTCGGGGCTCTTTGCAACTTGTGCCAGACACTTGACTTGCATTTTTTGCTGCTCAAGTGAGTACCTGAGCCTCTGGCTTGTCTGGATGGCATTTCTGGTCAGCAGATGACAGTGGTGGTTAGAAAAAACTTCTGTAACCGAAGGGTGCATTGAAATGGGTGCACTGAAATCAGTGCATTTGCAAAGAACTATGGCTTTTCACAGCGAGCAAATCTACTCCCCTAATTAGCTCTGCCCTCAGTTTTTCATGTGGTAGCTGGGAATGGAGGATACAACTTGTGCTACACGTCTTGGTAGCTTTCCATTCACTCCAGAAGGCATTCATTGACTGGAAAGTGCCACAGCCTTAAATTTGTTGGGACAGGCTTGGAAGTGGTCAAAACCTCTGTTGTGAGATTCTGGGTTAAAAGTCTGAGTTGTTAGAGTCAGCGTTCAGCTGGATTACAGGCAAGGAGCTGTCTGGGAGCAGAGGCTTTTGGGGCACCGCTGCTACTTGGTGGCTCCATTGGGACATGCCCAAACGTGTTGGTCTGCAGCGCCCAGCCAACATCATGCCACACTGTAGTGGCATGTGGGTGGGCATCAGGACTGCAGAGCACCCACACTGATGGACGCTGGTTACACAGGGACAGGCAGCGAAGGAAACTGGTGACAAACTCCTCCTTATGTAGGAAAAGCACCAGGGACCAGTTGTCTGGTACCTGAACCAAAAAGAAGGAGCTCTGTGATGCTTGAGCTGGTGGTTTGAATCTCTTTTCCCTCTGCCCTTATAGGGAACAGCATGAGTAAACGTGTCTGGACATCAGACTCTTTTGGTGGTATTTTGAGCTGTTCTGTTTTGCTTTCCCTGGGTTTCATCTGCAATCTGGTGTTTGTCAGCTCCTGCCTAGAATGGGTATGGACTGTTGTGGTATTAATTTGCTGCTGCTGCCCTTGTTAGTGCTGGGTGGTGTCTTGGAGGATGGCTGAGGGAAATCCCAAAACACTTGTGCAGCTGTAGATTAGAATGTGTTGTATAAACTGTAATGATTGAAACTGCACATTAAAATACATTTTTAGAATAAGTTATCTTTCTGCTTACTTGTGCACCATAGAAATGTAGCTCAATATCTAAAGTAACATCACGTCTTTTTTTTTTTTTTTTTTTTTTTTTTTTAAACATGGAGCACATGTGGCTAGTTGTTACTGCTGGAAAGCTAAATGCAAATTTCTTAGGAAAAGCATTTGAAACACATACAAGAGGAGTTAGGAATCACATGAAACCCAGAAGCAAATGGAATAGAAAGCAAGAGTGTCTGAACAGCTACAACATAATCAAACGATAATAAACCTCCGTGTAAATACAGCATTTGGTATAGTTTTGCTCATCCCTTACTTTGTCCCTCCCACTATACAATTTTTTGCACTGTACTTTTGAAATAGAGCATTGCAATATTTTACAATGCAAACTGAGGGACTGGTAGGAAGCCTATGGATATAGTTCTTTGCAGTACATAGCAACAGTTTTTCCCCATGGGGCTGAATATACAGCTGGACACGACAAACGTGAAAGCAGCAATGTTAGGAGTTTCCTCTTATTCAGAGTTTTTTGAAGTTAAAGGATTTAATGTGCTAGGAGAAAGTGGCAGTTACTTGTAAGATTCAAGCAGCAGCAGAGGAGCAAGGTCTGAGAACACACCTGTGTGAGAACAGTCTCCACCTTTGAGAGGGGCTGGAGGACCTGAGGTACTCAGAGCTGAGGGAAGCAGAAGTGCCCCAGCTGCAAACATGAAGTGCTGGATTGAGAAAAGCAAGACTCAAGCACAGAAAAGTTTCATATCAGCTGAGGTACCTCAAGGAACAAAACAGAAAGCTGTTTGGGAGGGTAAGTGCTGGTTATTAAAGGGCAAGTATTTAGCTCCAGCTAGAGATAAAAGATGTATGAGAACATCTGAACTACTGGGTGAGAGCAGCAGCATCACAACTGTGAGATCGTACAGCAGTGAAAGAAAGCTGAAAAACTTTACCTATGTAGTTTAGTAAACAAAGCTCCAACCTGAGGTCAGCCAGTGACACAGCCGCCCAGCACCCAGGCACTCCCAAAGCCTTGTCCTTATCTGTAGCTGCTGTGCCATGCCATGTTGGGGCAGCTGAATCTGGTGGCTGGGCAGCAGTGAGGCTGCCACAGCTCCGTGCCCCAGGGCCAGCTCCCAGGGCTGAGTGTGTATTCCCCGCAGGCACACGCACACACAGACAGACCTATACAGAACATATATATGTATGCATGTGGCCAGTGACACAGATCAGCACAGACATACTCAGCACTCATGCAAGCCTCTTGTTCCTCTGTTTTCCCATCCTTGGGAAACTGCCTCTATTTCCTCGCTTTGCCCACCTTTGATGCGTCCTCTAAACATCCCATAAGTCTTGTGCAATGCCAAAATCCTCTTCCTTTGCATGCTCCTTAGCAATGCCCCAACCCAAAAGGTGCTCTGGAGATTTGCTCCTGTTGACTCATCCTGATGGGTGGACGCCTGGACACTAGGAATGAGGCTTTCCTGGGACAGCCCTTGGAGGGGCCCTGGACAGGGCATCCTTTCCTCTGAGTCCCTCACTTCGATTCCCACCTGCCTGTGTGCCCCTGTGCTCCTCTGGGAGTGTGGAGATGGGCCTTTGATGGGCTGACTCCCATGGGTCTGGGAGTAGCTGAGACAGGGTATTACACGGTGCTTCAGTATGCCGTTGCCTTTGTGCTCCTTCGGATATGTGCTGGTGAATTTTTTAAACTCACATAACCTACTGTTACTGTAGGATTGCTATTTGCAGCATCAGAATCCTTTTAACTATCGCCCATGGCTGAAATAAATAACTTTGGGCTCTTCTGTCATGAGCATTCCCAGACATAATGCCTCGCTGAGCTTCTCGAGTAGCAGCAAGGCCTCCTGTCATCAGGTGATGCCACTTGGCAGATGAATCAGTGGCCAGAATATGACAGCATAATAAAGGCACAGTGACTTTTTTTTTTTAACTTGAGGTGCTCCAAACTAATAGTAGCTCTGTGCTACTCTGACTGATGGTGCAACACACAATTGAAGTGAAGGGATAAAATATCAATAACGAGAGGGGTCTTTTATGTCCTGTAAAACGTCAGTATGGGAATGGTGAAAGGTAAACAACCTTCCCCAAATCAGCCGCAAAGTGTGCACAGAAAGTTTGGAGGGCATGTGAATGTTTTGGAGAGAGGCTTCCAAAGGGAAGGTTGATTATGGTGATTTTAATTACAGGGTTAGACGTGGTGCAGAGAGAGGAGCAGATACCTGAAAAATGAAGGTCAAACTGCTGTCTTTTGAGGTACTGTTGAATGCCCACAGCCTGCTGGCTCTGACTGCATTCTGCAGCTGTGTGACTTGCTCCATGTACCACTTTGTACATGTACAAATGCATAAAACCAGAAGAGAGCAAAGCCCTGTGTTTTATCTTGTAGTATTCAGACAGTCACTGCATCTCAGTGACCAGTTCCTGGGTTTGGAAGACTGCCTCTTGATGCATAATCTTTCCTCCTGCATTTGAAATCAACCAGGACAGACTAATCCCAAGATTAATTCGGATCAGATGAAGGGCTGTTTTCATAGCAGATGCTCTCATATGACTGCTGAGTTCCTCCTGTGATAGAGCAAGGCCACAGGGCAATGCAGATGGCAGGACAAATCCTGTTTGTCTCGACTAATTGTCAAGTGCTAGTTCCTTTCCCCCCTGCAGAAAACAAACCACTCCAAGCATCCAATAAGAGACCACGTTGGTTGAAATTCTGACCTCAGCTTGTATTTACATCTCCTGTGAATAATGTGTTGCACTAAGTTTTGCATTAGTTCATGTTTAACTTGCTGAGTAGCGCTTTGTGTGGTCCTGATGCCGGCTACAGGAGGGGACTGCCTGCTGACTGCCCCAAGGATTGCAATGCAGAGCTGCACACCTGCAACTACGCTGGAAAGATGAGACACCAGATCTAAGAGCTACCCTCAAAAATTACTTAAGCAGGCCTAATGAGTAAGTCCTTTGACAGAAATTGATACTATTGAGACTGCTCTGTAAAATCAGAGCAGTTTACGTCACTGTCGGCTTTGGATGAGGTGCAAACAAAGCAAACAGAGCTTTTTTTAAACAGAGCAAACAAGTTTATACGTGAGGTGTAGCTGTTATTTCAATATTTAGATGGGAGATCTTACTGACATGTCCTTCCGATGTAAAATGTTGTTACAGTTCCTATGACAACTGTTCCACTCTCCTCTGGAGCATGGGCTAACGATAGTGTTTCATTACATGAGCATGTAACGCTGGGCGCTGTGACAGCCTTGTCATCTCCGCTCTAGTGTTTGCTCCTAAATGGCATTTAGCTCCTAAATGGCATTTGCTCTTGTATTGTGCAGAACATCAATTGGAGTGACTGACCTTCGCTGGGCTTACTGCCTGCCAACTTCCCAGCTTCCTGCTTTTCATTAGTAAGCTCACTTTCTACCAAAATACATTTGGTAGGATGAGTTTTATTGACAAAAATTTCTAGCAATTTATTTCTGTGGTAGTACTTCTATACACTGACTAACATTAAACGATAGTTTCTTAACAAATACACAGAGTACTAATCTGTATCAAACCCATCTGCTGACAAAAATTCATGTGTATAGCAGCCAAACCAGACTACGCAGCAGATTCCTGTAGTTACTTCTTAGGAAAAATTATAACAAATTGAACAGATATATTAAAAGACTTTATTCACAATAGAGAATTTTTTACAAATATAAGTTCTTAAAAATTAAGCATCTTGATCTATTATGTATTCCATAATTTCAGTTTATATAAAGATGAAAAGACTAAATGGACTATGTACAAATCAAAAACAACTTAGATGCATGATAGAAAATGGGTATGTATGATGAAGTCAACATAGAAATAGTGAGCCATTGCAAAAATCTGTGTACAACCAACACATATGCAATACTTATCCCACAAACAATCAAAACATTTTTTCCCCCCATGAAACAATGTGGGTGCCCTTTAAAGTGATTTACCTCTTAGTACTTAACATGTGCAGATTGAAATGCTTTATTATGCTACAAAGAAATGGAAAAAGTATAGGCAGTGTGTTTATGCAAAGGTCATCCTCCCCACCCCCCCCAGTAAAGCAATGTCTTTCTAATTTCTTTTGCTCTTATGAATGACTGGGAACATGAAGTGACCACCACTAGCCACTTCCATGCAGCTAGTTCAGTGAACGGGAAATAAAAAGCATGTCATCTCAGCAATCTAACAAGCAGTTGTAAGTCCTGACTGTTTGCTCTAACTTTGGTGTTTTGAGGCTATTAAAAAAAAAATAAAAGGAAGAAAAAATCAATATATTCTCAGTTTATGAAAAGCTTTTTTTCTTACAGTTGACAGATCTACATGTTGTACAATCTTCTTGTCTACTTACATTAGTTTACAAAAGGTACAGTATAGTGCAGTTTGTACATACAACCTGAATACCAATACCAGTCACATCAAATTTGTGCTCTTTCAAATAATTTTAACTCCTAAACTAAAAAAAAAAAAAAATCATACTACAACTCTGTATTACAAGGAAACAGTCATGAATCTTGCATTTAAGTACACAGGACCCAATGCACACAAGAGTTGTGTGTTTGGAGCCTGCTTTTTGAAACACGGAGAATAGCTATCTGGTTCTCCACTGTTTCTCTTCAGCTGGTTAAGTAGAGGCAAGATCACTAGACACATCTGGGGAAAGCATACTGTGGTTAAGAAAACCATGTAAAAAAGAGGCTTACAAAACACATTTCTGAAAGACTGTTTTTGTCTGAGCTACTGTAGTTATTTAACTGATATGAGGCCTACAGCAGCACATGTGCAACCCTGTGGCAGGCAGCAGCAGACGACATATTAAAGATAACTAAGACAGAAGTAATTATTATTACTTTTTGGTTAAAGAGGGAAGATAATTTTTGTTTTTATTCCACAGATAAATTTTCTCTGTGGTACTGGGGGGTGGGGGGGGAAGCTACCTTCTTATAAATACAATTTCTGAAGAAACAGAGTGAAATATTATAGTCTTCCACTACAAATTCTGGAGTATCAAAATCAGCAGGAGTTCTGCTTTTCAATAGAGGAGAGGCAAGACTTCATCCTTGCTCAGTCAGGTTCAGAAAACTGTTACTGTGACATGAGGGAATCCATACTTAAATTATTATTTTCTTTTTTTAAAAAAGCAGTAAAGCAAAAAGTCTTGAGCCAATGTGCTAGTTGCATGTAAGCAGGCTTTATCTGAGGCAGATGCACAGAGATTTGTATCCATTCTTCCAGCTCTGGGTTGCCCAGGTTCAGAAGGGTACCACTATTAACTTCCACATACAAATGCACAGCTCTACCCGTCCTGTGATGGAAGGATCAGCATCACTGAAGATCCTCTTGCCTTGCCCCCTACATAAATGTCTTTGGCAGCTCGTGTGGCCCATGCCATCTTGTCTGTCTGCAGGGGAAGCAGAGAGGCAGTGCTGTCTTTACAGACTCAAGAGGGTCAAGTTTATGGGTCAGCCTCCAGCTGCTATATATAAAAATGTAATCAGTTATCTTTGCTCTTGGCTTCTTCCTAACGAAACCTATATCACAGACTGCTATTGGCATAGAAAAAATATATGCTGTAATGCCTAAACAAAGGTGCTTCCTCAGCTGTGATTAGCTATGTTGGACATGTGAGCTATATTACTGAATACTTTTAAAGAAGATTACTGTTCAGAACCATATTTGTTTTGCTGCAGCCAGATCAGTGAATAATGTGCTTTCTCAGAATGGGAACCCAGGTGTTACACCCTACTCAAAATATATGAAAGTCATCCTGTCATTAAATGAAAACAAAGGTAGACTTAATAATCACGTAAACCACTCCAAAATGCTCTTAAGTAGAAACAGGAATTAATGGTGCCTGTTTTTTTTTCCCTTTGGTGATGCTACAAAGTAAAACATTTTTGGCAAAGCTGTTACCTTTCTTAGTAAACCAGGCCTCTATCCTAAGGAATCTTAAGCACGCTGTGTTTCTGTCACTGAGAGAAGACAGACTCAGTGCTTTCTGAAAGCTTTAGTTCTACACTAGATAATTTCCTCTTTGAATTATTATCTTCTTTTAAGGAGACAAGTTTTCTTCAAGGCATCTGGACATCTAATTTAATTCCTGTTGATACATTAAATTGCTTTGTGACAATAAACTACCAAGACTGGTATCAAGTCTGAACCTTTCTGAATGTTTGAGAAAGTCCCAGAAAACCAAACAAATTGTCTCTGGTATAATTCTCAGCTTCCAGAAAAATGTCATCAAGTATTTTTTTTGTCTTTTTACCATCCAACCAAATGAAAGCTACTAGACTAAATATATAAAGAAGGTAAGACTCCCGTTCTTAATATGAAATGGCTATCTTATTTTAGTCTGTGTTAGCCTGACTAAAGACATGAGAATAACACCACTTGGAGAAGGGAGGAAACAATTTATTCTATTACAACATTTCTAATCAAAACCTGAAAAACTAAAGTCTGCTAACTAATGTGCTAAATTCTTAAAAGCTAAATTTAGTCTAACTTCAACACGTACTGCAGTTTCAGAGTTGTGTCTGCATGAGATGAAAGTATTCGTATGTAGACTTCATTGACAATGATATACATCAGATACTTTGCCAAGTAATAATAGACCCGCATAAGAAGAGGCTGTCACAGTCACAAGATTTGTCTTGGATGACACACAAAACAAATTAACATAGAACAAAAAAAAAGACAAAAAAAAGCTCTTTATACTTAATTCAATATGGCTTTTTGCAACATGGCAAAATATTACAGCTTAAAGCAGACATCTCCTCACAGAGGAGAAAAGAATTTTGCAGTCAAATTAAAAGCATAACAGGAAACAAGTAACATGCAGACCCTCTGCTCTTTTTGGCCAAGATGACACTGCAGCCTAAAAAACTCTGGAGATATGTCCTATTTCTCTTCTAAGAAGTGGTTCAGCTGGGTAAGAGGAATGAAGTTTTACCATAATCAGTTGAGGTCCATTCATAAACATTTGCTGTTAAAGAAAACAGACTGCAAAATACTTGATTTAAAAACTTAACTCAGGAATTTAAAACCAAATTATGTGCCCAAGTCCTGGAAAGAAACATAAGGAATGAAACAAAGTATAAGTTAATCTTCATCTGTTTCTGGTTTTATTCTTTATTTTCATCATCTTTGTGAAGAACAGGGAGAGGATGAGCCTCTGTGTTGAAGACCCAGTGTTCGAATGGAAGAAGATCATCTTCTGAAAACAGCAAATACAAGTACCTGGCAAGAAAAAAAGCAGCAAATGTGACCACATCAGGGAAGTGAAACTACAATAGTTTTCAGGAAAACATAAATACCTGATTTCACTAGATGAATGCAACAATGGAAACAGCTGACCAAACACAAAGCACAGTAAGTCCCAGCATCACAATGGTTAGCACAAAGTTTTGGGGCTACTCAACTCAGATTGTGCTCAAGGACAACAGCAACTGGAGACCAACAAAAGAACGCCTCTATCTTGATAGAGGACATAGAAATTTAGGCTGTCAATGTTAAATATTAGTTCACTTCACTTCCATTTCGTCCTTGGTAATTACGTATTGTTTTGATAATATACAACTATAGTATTTTTTTCCTCCTGAATGTCCACATATATCAAGGTATAGGAATGAAAATATGTAGTCCAGTCCCATCTTACTTCTGAGAACAATTGGTGGCTTAGGATTTTTAAAAAGGATGTACATAAATGTATTTATGATACTTCATTTACTTGAGTATTACACTTTCTGTTGAAATGGCATGATTGCTTCTTTCTGGTCTTTGCAACTTTCTCTTGCACAACAAAAAAAAGTGAAGAGACCAAGAGAAAACTTGCTTTATTTTGTTAAAAACTTAGGAGATGGTGATAAATAACAAGCTTTTGGTTTTCCTCTTAAAAGGCCATGCGAGCTTACCATGCAAGTTGACTTCTTTTTTTTTTTTTTTTTTGTTTTTTTTTGGTCTGTAGTTTTAAAATGAAAAGTATGCAATACAAGCCTGTTAAGTCCTCTGTCTACTCAATTTATTTCACTAGTGTTGGCATATATAATCAGATCCTATCAAAGGTAGGAGACTTAATTTGTCAACAAAGACTATCAAGTACCTTTATCAGAAGTAAAGATAATTTCCAGAAGTCACAGAATTTAGTTTATTGATTTTTTTTAGGACAAAAAAAAGGCAATTTGGCTTCCCATCACCTAAGAAAAAAAGCTCTACTATTTTGTTCAGGTTTTTTTATGTGAATGTCAAGGGTACTAACAAAAAATCTTACCTGTAAAGATGATACATAGAACTACTTCGTATTAATGAAAGCCAACTTTGTCAACTTACTTGAGTGTCTCTGAAAGGAAGAAACTTTGCTGTACATCATCATGGCTTTCATGATTGTTATAAACATCTCTAATGCCAGAATAGCCACCATCTACTCTGCAATGTTTTTCCAGTGCCTGAGGGGGGAAAAAAAACAGTGGGATTAACAAGATGAATCATCTCTCACTTTTTCTTTGTTTAACAAAAAAACTAGCAAAAAAAAAGTCTTTTTTTTTTTTTGATAAAGAGATGAAAAGAAGACAAAGCTCTAGATAGAAAACTCTTTTTAAAAAAGACATAGGCACACATGTCTAATTTTACATTCAGGAAAAGAAGCAAAATGATAAATTAATAAAAGAAGTGAACACAAACCTGCTTTTAGAAGGAAAGATATATGGATGTAAAGATATATGAATTTTCACTTATTTTCTTTTTTCCTCTTTTTAATAGGAATAACACTAGCTTCTCTCTCACAGGTTCGTCCTATCAGCCTTCAGATATCGTGTCACATACACCTCACTTGGTCATATTTTAGTGCTTACAAATTATTCTGATAGAATTTAATACCATGATAAAGAGCAGTCTCTTCCTTACCTCCTGTAAGTTGCTTTGAACAAGGAAAGGCAACTCCCCATTTTCTATGCAAGTTGTTTGGCTTCTCTTTGCAACTACTTCATTTTTCAATGGGAAACCTCTGATACGGGGCTGTGACTGATTTTTTTTTTTTTTTTCTGCAGTAGGTACTATTTTTCTTTGATAACTTTCAGAAAAAAAGCTTTGTCTGTTACACAGCAGCAGACAGAAAGCTGACGTGTAGCTGGACTTAATGCAACATGTTTCAGATGCAAGAACAAGAATGTTTTTCTCTAATTTCCAAACTGTGTATTCAGTTAAAAGGTATAAACCAGATGATTGATTCCTATTTCACAATTAAAAGGAGCACATGGACCACCTAAAAATATAATTTATTTTCTGCCCAGAGAAATGTTTTATATCATCAGCTAATTTTGAAGGAGAAAAAGGATCAGACAAAGGGTGTATACAGAAGAGCAAAAACCATGTACCTGGTGCTGGAAGGTTAGAAGATATATACAGTTATACTATTTAACAAACTTTGCTGCTTTTCTTTATTTTAGACAGCTGTTTGCATTAGAAAGGTGGTACATATATGACTACATATGAGCCATAACTTCTTTAAATAGGCTGCTATCCAATACTTCATTTGAATATTACTTCTCTTATCACTGCTTCGCTTAAAAATACTCATTCATATTTTCCTTTATAATTGACCTAGTTAACAAGGTTGAAAGTATTCTTAGTCTCTTCATTTTTCTTATTCTGTTTTATAATAACTCTCTGGTATCATGCAGTGTAATAAAGGATTGAAGAGAAGCTCAGATGATTATATTTAAAACAACTCATTATTCAAAAACAAATATAGAAAATGCTCTTTAGCCCTAAATAACTTCTCACAATGAAAATGGTGGTAAGCATGATGGATTACTAAATTTACTCAGGACCACACTACTCTGAAACTTGGTGCTTCCTGTGGAGACACGTATTAGAGCAAAAACTTTCAGGCAGAAATACCTGGAGCTTTATCAAACCCCCAATGGAGAGATGGAAGACAACTATTTCCTCCGTTTGTGAAGTTATTACAAATATCACTGAAGGGATTACAGGACGTGTAGATTTTATGTAGGGAAGATGCTGCATTTCAAACCACATACAGCAAAAAGCTATGAAAAGGCAGAAGATATGTCTAAAACAAGCAAACAGGTAGAATAAGCATTTTCTGATGACAGATGGGACTAAAAGTCACTAATAATTACTGAGGTATCCCTCATCTCCACCTGCTCTGAAGGCTGTTCGAGATCTGTGTTTTGCTGTGAGCAGATACCCTAAGCGTCCTTGTTTTTGTTAGAGTCCCTGCAGCTATATGCATATATTTAGCTTGCATGTCAGGCTCTCTATAGTTTCCACCGGAGAGTAAGCTGCCTATTGTATATTTAAAAGCCATTTTTCTCCAGGAGAGATCCTTTAAAATATAACAGGCCTATTTGTCTTTTCTTATGTGTCTTTAGGTTCTTTAATTTTCCTGGACACTTTTACTAAGTGACAAATATACTTAAGTTTAAACAAGTAATTTCCCCTGGCTGGCACTCCTTCCTTCTTGTCTACTTCAACCTGCAATGAATTCAAAATGCTGAATCTGTGTCTGGATTTTCAATGTCAAACACAAGATTATGTTTTCTGAGGCACAGCAGAAGGAGAACTTGAACTTGAAGGATAAGGCTATCATTCAAGGAAACATCTGCATTCTAAACAGGGTGAGGTAAAATAAAAGCAAATTGCATTTGGGGTTTATGTGCATGTAGTGAGAGCCTTCTTTATGAGTTCATGAAAGGGAGACACTGTGTAGGTAACTGAGCACACTGCTATGATGTAGACTAAGAGGTTAACTTAACTTGCACCATATGTTTGCCATCCGGTGGTATCTACTTGATGCAGATGTGAAGCATCTTGCCCCTCAAAGCTACTTTCCACTTAACTAAATGAACAGGACATCCACATGAGGCATTAGTATGATAAGAAGGGCTCTTGGCTGTCACCCTCCTTTAACTGTCAGTAACAGCCTTTTGTGCCCATAGCTGCAGTTCCCAAGTCCAGTGATGTTCACATTGACAGTGGGGTAGTGGAGGGTGTGAAGAAACAATCAAACACATTTTAAATTAGTAGTTCTTAGAAAATGAGGGTGGCTAAGATCAGTTATGCTACAGTAATGGAAAACATCAAGCAGAGTGAAAACTGGCTGACAGGCTCAAAGTATCACAAAGGGAAAAAACAAAGGAAGTGCTATGAATTCAAAATATGTGCCGCATTTATAATGCAGAAAGAGAGACTTTCATGAGCTAAGCTGATAAAACCTTTCTGGCTCAGTAACAGTAGATATTGCTGTTGGTCATAACAGCATTTTCCCCAGCTGCTGAAGTACATACAGAATGATCTTGGACTCAAATTAAAGCAGCAGAGTGAGTTTCTGAAGAAAAAATGGAGAGGCTAGGACATCTTTTTTAGTCTATAAAAGTAAGAGAAAGAATTAATAGACTTGTTGGAGAGTTTAGAAGTCATGACCTATAGAGCAGCCTCCTTTTCTACTACAAGGGCACTGGGAAACAAACCTAACAAGTTCTTACTGCCAGTGCCATTAGTTGAAAATGGACATGAAACACCTGAAGAACAACTTTTTTAGGCAACAAGAAATGGTTTGATTGTGGCCCCTTTTTTCTTGTTTCAATCTCAGTTTCCTCTTTGTGCAACAGGAGTTGGTAATTAAAACATCCATAGTCAGTGGTCAGGGACTTCCCCAAGAACAAAAGGGTGAACTGACATGCTCTCTGGAGTAAGAGTGTGCAGAATTTATGAAATACTTGTGGTAAGCTATTGTGACACATGCTGGAACAAAAAAAAAAACCCCAAAAAACCCCCAGTATCAGGTGCAGCTGTACAGGCTATAAGCCTCAGGGAAGAAGAAAAGAAAAAAAGATATTTGAAACCTACAACTGACTATATAATTTCTGCGAAGCTGTAAGATTTGTTTTTGTGAAACACACAACTGCATATTAGGACAGTGGAAGATGGGCCCATACAGAACGGGACCAGCTGCATCGCCCACACATGGACTCTAATCCACTATGTTAGAGCCAGACGAGAGTAACCACCAGAATGTTAAACAAGGAGCACATGGGCAGTGCTAAGAAGGTAAATGAGTGTACAAACTCGAAATAAACACAAACAAACTGAACCAAAAGGCTGAAGAATAATAATAAGGAAACCATTTCAATTGTTTATAACAATGTTATCAGTGTGGGCAGCAACAATGAGTCAGGAGAAACATCTCCTGGAGAAGGAACGCTTGGCACTGGTGAAGCCTGGTGGGATGACTTCCATAAACAGTCATTGTAAATATTCCAATCATAATCTGCTTGGGAATATTCCAGTAGTAAAATGTGTGCCTATGGTTCATGGTAGTGAAGAAGAAAGTAAGGGAACAGCACTTTAAATTAGAGGTTTAAAAAAAAAAATTGCGTTGGAATCATTAATTCAGAAGCATATTGTTTCAGGGCCGATAGAGCCACCACCTGAGAGAAGCAAATAAAATGTCCTAAATAACTGCAGTCTACCTAGCTGAATACAGTGTTGACTGCAGATATGGAATTGCTGTGAATATTGAAAGTATAGTTAGGAGTAGGAGTATAGTTACTGCTAGCAGGTATTCTTTCATGGAAAGCAGATTTTACCATAGATTTAATTTTTCAAGAGTATCTAATCACCAGACTTGAAACGCTCTTTTTTCACAACACTCAACAACGTTTGGACAATATTTGAGATACGCTCAGTATCTCATGCATTAAATGAGAATACAATTACAGATCTTGGTGGCTGTTGAGGGAGCCAGGTAAGTGGTCAATGTCATGTCGCAGCCAGGTATGTGGAGTCATAACCCAGCAACAGCTCTCTAGCAGGGTCCCTCGAGGATAAGAAATTGCATGACACAAGTCCACATGTTCTTCCCTTAGTAATGAGCAACATTCTACAACTAGCAGTGTAGGCCCATCCAAGAAAGTTATAATCATACACTCCTAGAAACAAGAGGTGTTGGGCAAGCTAACAATCCTGGAAAGCAATAAATCTGCAAAGAGGAGGTCACTATGAACAAAGTACTGTTTTGTTTTCTGGCTATTTTGCATTTTTCTTAAGTATACAGAGCCACTAAAATAATATTCTTCAGCTTCCTGTATCTCCTATAAGATCTCAGTCTGCTAAGAAATTCTGAAGAGTGAAAGGCAGATTAATTTAGCAAGGGCAACATCAACGTGAGGAGAAAATAAGTGAACTCTAGAAGTGTAATAAGGACCCGTATCTGAAGGATGAAACATGGTAAATCCAAAGGCTCTCATCTTTAACTGTAAAAGTAATTAATCACTGAAATAAGGGAAACAATGGATTTGGCAAGCCAATATTTTGCAGTATAGGCTAGCTGCCCTCTTGGAAGGCTTGTGCTAGACAAACACAAATACCTAGGTTCAGCATGACTGGCTGAAGCGCAAAGGCTAGTGGGACACAAAAATTTAAATAAATCTAGAAGAGATTGCTTTCATTAATGGGGTTCAGTCCAGATGATCGATGCTTTCTGAAAGTTACATGTTTTTTTAAACGTTCGGTATTATCTAGTACTTCCTCTTGGCCTTCACCATCTTAAATAAAATCACCTTCGCACAATTACTGTTAAAAAACACATTTCATAGAACTTATTTCCAAGTCCAAGGCTCAAATTTGACGTTTGCACTTTCCATTCACATGCAGCAGTACTCAACATCTTGAGCAGTACATCCAAATATGACCCTGAGCTGAAAAGTATTTAAGAATGAGAAATCACAAGGTATTTTTCTAAGACAGAATATCTGCAATATTTGGTTTTGTCAAAATTACATTAGTTCATCTATTTAGTAAATGAATCCCTGGAAATTTGAGTTGATATTACTGGTTTAAAATAAATATTTACTCTCCAACTGCTAAACAATATCCAGATGTCATTCAGTAGCTTACTTAACAAGATACTAGATTTAATTAGCAAAAAGTCCAATAGAACATTACCTCTACAGCTTCCCATCCCCACTGCCTGTACTTTGGGTCATGAGTGAGCCGCCACATGTACATGTGGGTTTCTATGACTTCTGGTCGTAGGATGTAGTATTTTTCATTTTGTCTTGTAGCAATGGCCTCAACACCACCATCAAACCTGAAGGCTTCTGGTCCCAGTTTCATGCCTAGCCAATATAAAAACATGTTAAAATAAAGTCATTATAAAAGGTTTCAAATTAGGTAACCTACCAAATCAACTATCCTTTCATGTGGCACAAAGCTAGGTTACCAAAAAGGTATATAATTTCTGAAAGATACTGCAGGCACCTCCTGTTTTTAATATTTGCAAATAATTTGGAGTAGGAGAGAGCTATTCTTCATCAATGCCTTAAGCAGCAGCACAGTTTGCACAGTGATGCTAATATTTGCATTCTGGAAGACTTCATATAAGTAGCAACATATGAAATTTTGCTTAAAAGATGTGGCTATTTACTTTTCTATATCAAATTGGAAAATACACTCTGGGACCTGAAATGCTGACAGCATTATTTTTATAAGAAGATGAAAGAATCCAAAGAAATTTCCTGCACAGAAATCCACTTGCTTTGTGCAATTCTATTGTTTGCAGCACTGTACCAACAGAACTGAGAATAAAATAATTTTTTGTGCATAAACCTGATTAATAGCTATATTGATGCATAAATGAAAAGGCTCCCTTTCATTTGTGTTCAGCTACACAGAAATTGGTGAAGTGAAAGAAACGCTGTTATGTTAATTACTAGAGTGAGTAGACATGATTCAGGTGCACAGAAATTATATACAGAACAGAGCAGCCATTCTTAAAGTTACTCTTAGAGCAAAGCAGCATTTGCTCAGGAAGGATTAAGAGTTCTCACCATCATACAACCTTCACTCAGTGTTACACAAAAATACCTTCACAGAGTCAAACTGTGAAAATAACTCTGCAATGCAGTACTTACTTGTGCGATCATAGGATTCATGGCAAGTCCTGGCAATTTCAGCACCAAGCTCAATGTGATGGCCCGTCTTGTCATTAGGTGCTCCATCTGCTCCAAGAGCAAACATGCCTCCAGCAAAACAAGTGAGATGTCCCATTTTATGTTCAAGCAGTCCACCCTTCCACTCAGCGATGTATGTCAGCCCTCCGCTTGATTTGCGAATGAGGTGGGTCTCTATGGCCTGCAAAAGCACATGATTTCAAACTCTTTGGTATCATTTGGTAGAGTACGAAGGACAAAGACAAAGTTGACTTGCATGTTGGTTGGTTTTTCTCCATATTGCCTTTGCTTATAAAGTAAAATAGGTAACAACAGCTAGCATAATCTCAAAGTGCACCCAAACCAACACAGATTAGCATACATCAGTAATGATCACTAATTCTGCTACAACTTTGAGCAATTTACACAGTACCTTTTATAAAAATATTGAAAAGACCTAAAAAACACAATTCCAATTTAAAATTCCATTTTAAAATTTCTTTCCCTTTCTACTTTGAGCAATTTCAGGTAATTTCACTTTGAATGATTAGCCATCACTTCAGCTTCCATAATTCCCATTGTATTTCTGACTTAAAGGATGTTGTTATTGATATAATTTCACATCAGTTATATGCAGATATAACTCATATGCAAAATGCCTGACTCAGTGAGTGCACTGAATGATGTTAGACCTCTGAGTCTATAGGGCATTCCCAAAGTCCAATAGGTTTTCCCTCCCCAGACTGAATTCCTCTGTAGTTATCAATCAAGAATAGGGTCTGGAAAAAAACCTAAGCAGAATAAAAATATACATATCTCCTAGACAGAACTAGAAGTTGGTGCTGTTGGGAATGTATGGTCACTGATTACAAAATCCAGGAAAACAACCTTCCTTTATGAGAGGAACAGAATTAAAACATTAGAGGAGATGCAGAAGAGCACATTAATTAGAAGCCCACACAGAAAGCAAGCTATTACTCTTTAAAGGGTAATGGAGAGAAGATGAACAGCGCTATCATGCATTCAGTTAACCAGCAGTACTCTGCTTTATTCTAGTGAAATTGTAAGATCCAGAAAAAGTACTCAACATGCATTATACAACATGAATAAAAGATCAGTACAGAGAACTATTAACAAAAAAGCCATGATTAAAAAAAAAGTGTTATAAAGAGAAGGTATTGATTGTAGTTATTTCTTCCCATTTAAACACCTGTAAAGGTTGTTTTTGTAAGCATGATAAATCTTCTCTAAAATAGAAGCATCAGCAGATTAATTGTACAAGTTTTACTTACTAAGTAGTTTTTGGGGTTTTTTTTTGCCAAGAATGTCACATTGAAAACTACACTGTTTTCTACTAATATTAGTGCAAAGCATTTAGCAAGGATGCCTTCTGCCCACCTCCAGACCCATTATTGTCTTGGAAAACTCCTCCATCTCTTTGTTTCCTCCTTGATTGCATGTTTTTAGCACCAGGTACCAACTGAAAAGCCTACCTAAATTTAAAAGCAGCAGTAAATAATGGAGATTCCTTACTTTTAGCAAACCCTGCATAATTTAACCTATAAAAAGAGGATTTAAATATGAAAGGGAAAAGGTGGAAAAACAGTTTCCTTAAGCATCCAAACCACAGACCCCACTGTGGAAGATGAAAGGATTACAGATGCTGAGTGGGTGTTGAGCTAATTGGTGGCCATGTATTCTAAATGCACATAAAAAAGCTTTTCTGTCAGGTTGGGAAACTAGTAGTGGAATACCTAGATACATTTTAAAAAAATGTTCTTTAAAACATGTATTTTTTGCTCATTTGGGTATAAAAAAATGAATTTATAATTGAAGAACTGATAGAATAGAGTTCAAAGAACCTGCTACAACATGTATTAATGCATAAATAGGCAAAATTTATGAGAAGATAGAAATAACTGGAAAACTTCAGAATCTTTCAGAGCGCTGTTCGCATTTTTATTAAACAGTTTATATTTTGTAATAGGATGTCTTATTGTTAAAAACACACAACATTTTTTTGGGAAATAGCATTCTAAAAAACAAGCTACCTAAAACCAAGTTCAGAAATGAAAAATTTTAATTTAACTACATTTCATTAAACCTTTCAGCATGGTATCCTCATCTCACCAAACCAACAATTCTGACAATACTTAATAACTCTACTGGTCACTTAGCAGTTGAGTCAGAATTTGTTTAAAAAATAAACAAATTCAAAATAGATCGATAGCTACATTTACCTATATTGCAATTTTTTTTCAGTAAAGAATTAATGAAAGACAGAATTAAGTGTTACTGTACTTGACATAAATAACAGTCATCATGCACGTTCAGAACTACAGTAACTAGACCAGAAATGATTCCTGTAGTATGAAAATGGATTTTGTAATACCAATTAGTCTTTCGGAGTTTTTTTTCCCTTCTTTTGGCTCAAATTAAAGTTCAGGCTGAAAAATGATGACTTCCACTTGGGACATTTAAAAATTATTCTAACAAACTGGTGCTAAGAAACTAACAAACTGATGTTAATTGATGCTAAGAATGTCACAAAATAAAAATATATTTCCAAATTAATTATACATGTTTAGTAAAGCAAATCATCTCGGGTTTATAAATGGGTCCTATTAAGAACTAGTATATATGCCTATTAAAAGTTATTTTTATTATGTGTCTTATTTAAAGCTATTTTTATTAGGTAATTATTTGATACATTACAGACTCTCAAGTTGCCTTGTCATACTTTGTACAATCATGGGTCTCTGAGTGCTAGATAATATCTATATCGATGCATATACCTTTATTAACAGCATGCTAGGTAACTCATCATTTCTACCTAGACATGAAATCCAAATAACCTTTTCTCTATGTACAAATAACCTTCAGAAGCCATAAGCCCAAGTGTGCCAAAACTGCAAGTCCATCAGCATTCAACAAACTCTTATTTCAGAAGACAGGAAAACAAATACTGTAACTTGGTAAAGCCAAAATTCTTTTGAACTTATATGCTTATGAAGTAATAGTTGGTAGAAATTACATGATTTAAGCAAAATGACCTGAACTGAACAGCTTTTGTAAAGCATGAAAGGCAGAGGAGTGTCTCTTCCCAGAGGGCTGGTGGCAGCTCTTTTGGTTGTACTGGATGGTGCACCAGAAGAGCTCACAAAACCACTGCTGGTGAGCTTACCGGGGGACTATCAAAAGCTTCAGTTAAATCTGAGAAGCTTCTTCATGGGCCATTTTCACTTTGAGCTAGACACACTGTTTTCATCAGAAATTGGTTTCCCTTCTCTCACCACTATTAATCTACCCTCTGACTGAGAATAGAGACTAGCTGCTTGCCTTGAAACAACATTCTCCGAACACTTGCTAATGAATTTGGAATAATTCCAGCATGGCATTGAAGTGTCAGAATACAACAAATTTGTTAGGTGTGTTCCAGTTATTTCAGAAACTAAACATAAAAACCAAAGTTATTATAAAAAAATCAGCATATTTAGAAAGCGTCAAAAATGCAAATACTTTTAAAAAAAATGCACAACCTGTATGAGCAGAAGATATAAAAGAAACTCCCTAACATTAACTATTGATGAATGTATTCACTTAAATTTTGAACTCCTGTATTGATAACAGTATTTGCAGCACTAAGACGTGGTAAAACCTTCCTTTTCCCCACAAGTCCAGCATAACTATATTTTAATTTCAGAATTTACTTCCAAATATTGTTAAAGCATTACTTTTGGAATGTATAATGTTTGTATAACACATTTGTATAATAAAATATTTTCAAAGTAAGCAATAAACAAAAATCAGTACTCTTTCAATTACAAATTCTGAATCTATCACCAAACTACCAAAGTGCCACCCATCTATTGGAAATTCACAAAATTGCTATTCACATTTTTAATAGTTTTTTCATTACAATATAATGGCAGGTATTTCTGTAAGCAGCACATCAAAATATTTTTCACTGAGTTTCACAAAGGTTACAAGTGCCACCAGGCTGCACTGAACTTTCTGAAAGACATTCATTTTTTTAAATAAGCCTGAGGTCCAGAGCAGAACTAAATGACTAGCTGGAAAACATGGGCAACTGTTTTAAGTATAAAAAAAACCTGAATGCAAAGTTGATAAACTATGAGGGTGAGGAAAAAATACTGTCAGTTTATATGAAGATGTAATAAGGGCCTCTGAACTTGAGCAGTAGGATGGAAAGGTAGGGTTCAAATCTCATAGGAAAATGCTACCTGCAATCTGCAGTGCTGTGGGCGCAGCTCTAGCAGGGAACTCAAGTTACTAAAACAAGTTATTATAAAAGGAGAATAGGGAGTGTGGTGACAAAGATCCACCCAGTGAAAAGCTCTGTTTGCTAGAATTAATTCTGAGTTTCCTACTTAGAATCAATTTACTTTTATTTTGATATAATTAGCTACACACTTAAAAAAGGGACACGTTTATTTGAATTGTAGCTCTAGTACAACCTGGTCCCCACCTACGAATATTTCCTTCCTACACTGCTTGCAGATCTGGTGGTATCATATTTATCACTATAGAGATTATTATTTCATTTTACTGTAATGAATATTCTCAATATAAGCCAATATACAGCATCTGCAAATAATCAAAAAACCTAGAAGAATGTGGTCTTTGTTTAGCTGACAATACGTTATTAATGGATAATTGTTTGGAGCTGGTATGGTTTTTCTTTCTAATTAAATGGAAATTTCATGTTACTGTTTTCCAGAATGTATTTCTACAATTCAAATAGAAATTTATTTCTTTCCATCAAGGTAAAGCAAAGAGGCTGTGCAACACAAAAGGTTTCTGTGGTGGGTTGACCCTGGATGGATACCAGGGTCCCACCAAAGCCACCCTATCACTCCCCTGCTCAGAGGGACAGGGGAGAGAAAATATAATGAAAAACTTCACTCCTGATTGCTCTCTCTCCTCCCCTCCACAGGTGCAGAGGGACAAGGAATGGGGATTGTGGGCAGTCCACCACACGTTGTCTCTGCCGCTCCTTCCTCCTCAGGGGAGGACTCCTCACACTCTTCCCCTGCTCCAGCGTGGGGTCCCTTCCAAGGGAGACAGTCCTCCATGAACTGCTCCATTGTGAGTCCTTCCCACAGGCTGCAGTTCTCCACAAACTGCTCCAGAGTGGGTCCCTTCTGCGGGGTGCAGTCCTTCAGACACAGACTGCTCCAGTGTGGGTCCCCCATGGGGTCACAGCCTCCTTTGGGCACATCCACCTGCTCCAGGCTGCAGGTGTATCTCTGCTCCCCCGTTACCTCCATGGCTGCAGGGCACAGCTGCCTCACCACGGGCTGCACCACGGGCTGCAGGGGAACCTCTGCTCCGGTGCCTGGAGCACCTCCTCCCTCCTTCTGCACTGATCTTGGTGTCTGCACAGTTGTTTCTCTCACATATTCTCACTCCTCTCTCCGGCTGCAATTGCACAGCAGTTTTTCCCCTCTTAACTCTGTTATCCCAGAGGCTCTACCACTGTCATTGATGGGCTTGGCCCTGGCCAGTGGTGGATCTTTTCTGGAGACGGCTGGCATTGGCTCTGTCTGACATAGGGGAAGCTTATAGAAGCTTCTCACAGAAACCACCCCTGTAGCCCCCCAACAACCAAAACTTTGCCACACAAACCCAATACAGTTGAAAAGAAGTGGCTGCAAATGTATGTTCCCAAAGGGAACAATAGCAGATGCTACCTGGGAGTGATCAAAAAAAAAAAAAAAAGAAAAAAGAAAAATAAACAACGTTTGCTAGATATTTAAAGAAATAAATTTAATACATGTAAAGCTGATATGGCATACAGTTTGTAGCGTTCCTTCAAGCTCTTACAGCCAGACCAACTTTTATGGCTGAGGCAGTTCCTGGCAATTTTTTTGTGCTTTTATATAAGGCTCTGCTTACAGTCCTCACTGCAATAAAGCCGTTAGCTAAATTACTTTTTTTTTCCATGTTGTGGGAAATCATTGCTCCTATACAACAACTGTAAAAATGCTTGAGCACTCAATTAGAAACACTAACAGTCCCTTTTATGGTTTGAATTGTTACTCAAGTGCACCTTGTATTACTCCAGGCATCTTTCTCATGAGCTTGCATGTTAAAGTTATGCCCTTGCTTATCTGTCACTCTGGAAGAACTGCAGTGACTGAGACATTATGAATTGTTTAGATTACAGGATTGCACATTGCATGTGTGCGTAATCTTTTTTTATTGACAGCACAAAAAAGAAACTCTTCATTTTTTTCCCAACCTGATTTCCTCCTGTTCCCTTTCTTAAGGCGATATGTTTTGCATTCTCTGCTTATCAGTCTGTTCCTTAGCCTTTACATTATACTACCAGTCTGCACACTTGCAAAATTAAGCAGAACTGGTCCCTCCCAATAAACTGCCATTTTCCTCCATTCTTCTTCGGTGTCTGCCTCGAGACAGTTGGGACCAGCTCCTCCCAGCCTTCAGGATTTGCTAGGGGCAAAAAGCAGCTTAAACACTGTCTTCACCCCCCTTCCTCAATCTCTGACTTGATTTTGTGATTGGGAAGTCCTTCATTTACCCTTTGAGTTGTTTAGGGCGTTGAACTGGATTGCTTATAGAGAAACATTGAGGAAGTCATGAAGAAACTGAAGTCATCTCACTGTGCAAATGAGTAAAAAAACCCAATCATCACGCTTATTTTTAATAGAGGATGTTCTCTTTGTGGATTATGCTGCCAGGTAAAAATTTTAACGAGATGCCTACAGAGCACAGATGTAGGCTTCTCAGGAAAAATGTTCTGCACCTCAAAGTTGCTCAATTCAAAATAAAAAAAAAGCCACAAAAAATTAATTCTGAAAAAAGGAATGGCAAACTACAAATCTCAAAATGCAATGTAAATTGCAGTTTTACTTCCTCTAGCACTTAGGCATTTTACCTCTCCTTTTACAATAACAGTTTAATTATGAGTAATGAATTTCCATGACTACTGCTGTTTTAACAACAAAACCAGGTGTTTCATTTCCCACCTCAAGATGTCACTGTAGCTGGAGATAAAACTGTCTTGCAAGTCATAGTTACATATTTCAACACCTTAATAAATTTGAAATGTCAAAAGTATGTTCATAGTTCTAAATTTCCAGGGTTTATAATGTTTGTTTTGGGGATAATGACAACTCTGCAGGCTTCTCTAAAACAAAGCACTATAAATTATCTTAGTCCAAACATTTAATATACTTTTCTTCCCCTAGGAATCTTCTTCATAAACAGCATTTTGACGATTTGAAAGAGGATTCTACCATGTGATATTTCCAATAATTCAAAGCTGTATAATGTCAATTGCTTACTTATTTTAATATTTAAGGCTTGCACCAATACATTCTATTGCTTTGAAACAGGACACAGCAAGCAGGTCAGGATTACTGTGGTTTTGCATGCTGTGAGTTAGTAAGTCAATTGCCTGTTTTCTTGACTTTGAGTTTCCCTCATGTTTTCTGTTGAGTTCATCTAATGCAATAGATACTTTTCTTCAGCAATCTTCATAACACATCAAATTGATCCTTTGTCCAAAATTACAATGAGTTTATTATAAAAAGTTCAAGATTTGCATTGTTCCATTACTACAGATGTTTTGGAGATGGAAAAAACATACTTTTTTTTGCAAGCTTTATATTTAGTAGATGAATCTGTTTTCTTAAGTGTCCTTCATACAGGCTTTAAGTATGTTACAAGATACATGAATCATGTGGAAGCATACTGCCAGAAAAAACTAGGATGGAATAGGAAGTTCAAGCCCTTGTTGGAATTTATTTAAATACTTCTGCTAAAGAAAAGTGCCATCTTCTTATCCTGAGGTCCTCACTAGCCACTAAACTGCACTTTAAAAATCAAATCTGAAATCTGAACCCAGAAGAAACCACTTACTGCTTTTGGACTTAAGACATGTTATACAGACAAGCTTACACGTGAAATGAAATGTGAATGCTTATAATGGAGATGCCTAAGTTTTTAAAATGGAAATGCTGGCAAGCATTCAACTACTATGATACCTATCCATCTAAAAAGATGATTAATTTCTAGGGGAAAGGTGATAATTTACTTTTGTCTGAAAATCTACTTATGCTTTTTTTTTCCCTGTATAGATCTATTAGTGTCTCTAAGAGCACCAATGCTCTTGCAGTAAATGTACATAATGCTGTCTGCTACCAGAAGGCTAGGTTTCTTCATATTCTTAAAACAGTATTAATGGAATGGCATGAATCAAAGCAAGTCACTCACAGAATGTTACATTATGTATTTCCTGAATATTCTAGAATATTTATTGCTCCTGACAGGCTTTTTTTGCTGCCCAAAATAGCATAAGTAGTAAGGACGCAGCTGCTCTGACAAGAGCAAAGACATGAGCAAAAAGAGGACAATTCCTCTCGCAGGACTTTTCTAGTTAAAATCCTCCTTAAAGTGTTCTAACAACACTATAGCTAGCTGCTTTTCCAAACAGTCCATAAACAAGCAAACACTTTAATAAGTACATTCTATAGTCCAAAATATAGACATTGTGCAGTTATAAGTAAATCATTAAGAATTTGAAAGTCTTGATGCTTTCTGTAAGCAGTTATAGATGGCCTCAAAACTCATGACAAGAAGGGAAATATAGTGAAGAGAATAAAAAGGAGTACTGAGTCCTTGGGATGTTCTCATCTGTTAAGTGTTCTCATCTTGTGCTCCTACATAATGCAGCTATACTACCGCTACATGCAGAACACCAGTGCAGCTGGGTGGTATGTATTTTAAACATGACAACCGACAAAATATGTAAATGAACTGCATATTTCTGCAGTTTTACACATTTAAGTTATAGACAATACCTGGTCCCCTGCTCCTCCCCCCAAAAAAGAAAAGTATGCAGAGAGAATGCTGGGTCCCCTGCACCAACTGTTTCATTTTAAAGATGGGCTCCTATTGCACCACCCTGCCTGCCCTATTTATGTATTTCCTTTAATGCCAACAAGTGTTCAAATACTGAATATTCAATTCATTAATATACTTCTGGCTTTACCCAGTATGACAAACTATTCTGAGTTGTTGCAGTTCTGTCATTGTCCGCATCAGTTATGAAGTTTTTAGGATCACTGCGATCACAAAGCAAACCACTTCAAACAACTTAATGGAAAATGCAATCAGCACAGACCAGCCACCAGACTGTCACCACAGTTAAATAGACCCTCACGAAACTCTGGAGATGAAAAGGGCCTATCTGCCAATATCATGTTCTCAGTTTACTAACAACACTTTGTTCTCTCCCTTATTTCAATGAGAAAGAAGTCTACATGGATTTGTTTTACTTATCTGAAAGGATGAAATCTTGACAGCTCTGAAAAATATTCACTACTTAACACTGACAATTAAATACACCAGAAAAAACCCCAGAACAAAATCAGAACCACATAGCTTCTTTTGGCAGAGTACAAACTCAGTAGATCAAGGCTAGTCTCAAAAGTTAGCAATGTGCCAAAAAAAAAAAATAAAAAAATATATATCCTATATATTTGCTGTCTGAATACTCAAAATCCTGAGGCCAGTCTAAATGTCTAAAAGTAAACTACTCTGTCTAAAGGTAAAACTGCAGATCGCAGTAGCTTTATGTCTCTGTTACCATGGGGCCACCGTGGGCTGAACTGAACAAGCTGCTTGGGAAGTGCTGGCGAGGGATTCTCCCTCTTCCTGTGAAGTTCTGGGCAGAGCTACTGCTCTCTTTATACCTTTAGATATGCCACTTCTCTAGAAATACACTGAGGAGGGGATTGAGGCAGCATCAGAGAGAGAAAGTAGAAATATTTAAGAAGCAGAAAGCTTCCAGTAATGGCCATAATTAAATGTAATGAGGAAATTTGGTAAAGTTACCTGACCATTGGACATCAAGTGTGAGACAACCTATCAGTAGGAGCAGTGTGAAAATCGCCCTTCAACTTAGAAAATGACGGCTAACACATTTGAGGATTTGATGCAGTTGCTTGTGGCACTGCAGTTGCTAGACTAGACATAAGTGAACCCATGAGGTCCATTTCTGCTCTAAGTTATCATGTTCTCTTACTGAACCTACTCAATTGTGTCTCAGAGATCAAATGTGTTCACTGAAAAGAGTGGGATGGTTCCTGTCCTGCATACTTGCAAAGACCGATAGATTATTCTATGGGCAGTTACATCCTCAAAATATGATTAAAACCTGAACACACACTTGTTTTGTAACTAAATGTTGCATGCTATCCACTGAAACCAGTTTAAGATCTCTTCTTGTATTATGTGAAACAGGATATTATATGCATTGCTTTGCAAAAGAGAAAAATAACTTGCATTAAAAATACAATCACTTGTCTTTTTGTGCAAATACTAGAGTTTAGGAATACATCTGATGGTCTTAAAAACACATCAATATTATACTCTGGTATTCAAAACAAGACTGTCTCTGTCGTTTTTCCCATTAGAAATAAACTCTTCTTTAAACAGCACAGCTGAATACGCATCTTATTCATGGCAAGCAGAAAAGGTTTTTTAACTCTAGTTTGACATCTTAGTTATTGCTTTTAACTTAAGCCATAAACCAATCCATAGATATGACAAAAATTCTAATAGGAAGAACTCTTTGTTTTTAATACGAGTTACAGAACAATGTAAGAAATAACCCCAAAGCTTTATCTTTGAACTTCATGCTTTTCACAGTGAACTATAACTCACCGCATATTTTAATTTGTGGCTTCTGGATAGCAGAAGATATTGAATTAGGCATCAAACCTTCACATCGCTCTTTCAGAATTTGGTGGGTATGTGCTGGACCAAGTGGCCAGGAATAATCATGCCATTCCCTTTGGTGTAATCTTAAAAAGATTCTGAAAGTGTCAGGGGAAATTTATCTAAGGAAACACAAAGCAGACCTGTAATGCCCAAACTGCGTAGACTTAGTCATAAAGAAAGACTGCAGCGTGTGCAGACACTTAAATTAGCTTTAATTTAGATAAGTAAGGGATCGATAGCAACAAAGCCAATATCAGGATGGACTTCAAAACAGGCTAGCTACCCCAGTGAAGAGCCTAGCATCTCAATGAGGCCTGACCAGATTGTAGTTTCTGTGAGACTGCAACTTCCCTGCTGTTTTCTGAACAAGCTACATTACAGCACCAACCTCTACCTCCACATGCTGCATGTGCACTCTCAGCTTTGGCACAGACATGCCTCAGTATAGAGAAGAGAGAACATGAAGACCATTGCTCAGAAAATACTGGAAATAGCAATCAACAGCAAGGTGAAAGCTAGCACATATTTACTGATCATTTGGCCCTCTCAAACACTGACATTCTGGACAGTCGCCATGCTTGCACTGCTTCAGAGCTATTATTACTAAAAAAAATTAAGATAATAGTTACTTTAAATCCAGTTGCATATAGCAGAGCTCAGATCCTATCATTGATACTGCCACATTTGGCGATGCTGCTGACCAGGCAATCCTGCTCGCCCAGCTCAATCCCGAGCAGGGAGAACTGGCCGTGTAGTGTGCTGGTCACCACCACTTCTGCTCCTCACCAGAACCCCGTGGTAACTTTTGTACCTGAGGAGGCTGTTATCGCTATACAGCTAAGGTGTGTGTTTAAACAAAGCTGTGCTGCTGCACCCTGCACGGACACACCTCGGGGCACTCCTGGCCCCCTCCTCTGATGACCAGCCGACAGCAGGCAGCTCTCCACCCGCTGGCCAGGCTGGGCTGGCTCAGGAGCCACCTGGGCACACTGCCACCATGAAACTGGTGTGGGACAGCAGACACATGTTAAGGCAGGAGAGACTTCCCGATGCACCTTGCTTCAGCTGTGCCCAAGTCAGGGCAAGGTAAACCTCCAGCCTCCACAGGAGCAGCCCAGCGCTGGCCACTGAGGAACTGGGCTCTCTTGGGCTCTCTGTTTCCTGGTGGGACCAACATGCCCCTGCTGCTCCCCACCAGGATGGCAGTCTACGCGCTCACGGTCCCACCAACAAGGGCGATTGTCACACAACGTTTGGGATATTCTACCTGCAGCAGTTTCAAATGGCTGCACTAGCAAAAGCACATTTGTTATGGCACGCACCTATGCACTAGTGCTGACACTGTGTGAAAATGTATTTAGAAGAAAAACCTGACATTATTAAACCAGTGGAAGTAGAAGACTGAAGCAACTTTGAGGTGCTTCAAAATGCCTTCCATGGTAAGATGAACTGATATCGTGTAATCAGATGCTTTGTTCTCTTTTTGGCTGCCAACCTAATGGCTGAGCTATTACAGTATCACTGTTCTTACATTATAGCCTCAAATGCACTCAAACTTAATTTAAAATCCACCTTTTGCTCTGAAGCAGAAACCATGTTAGTCGTGAAAATGAGGCTGACTGCATTCAAATCTGCACTTACAAAATTAAAGGCAGGATTGT
The DNA here is from genome assembly GCF_000699245.1 of Pterocles gutturalis. NCBI lineage: Eukaryota > Metazoa > Chordata > Aves > Pterocliformes > Pteroclidae > Pterocles > Pterocles gutturalis. Next base: position 86,605 of record NW_010135848.1, read on the forward strand.
CTTAGCAGAAGATACTTGGCTGACAAATTTACTATCACCAGAGATTGCACCCTCCCTCAAATCATGACTTTTCTTTCTAATGAAAAAAACCATAGTTGCGATGAGCCAGGGTTGTATTTTTTTAATGTCACCACTTTTTGTGGTATGGAAAGTAAAAAGGGAGACTTATGTTTCTTCCCTAGGGACAGCGCATTTCCAGATATATGAAAGAATAAGGATATATTGCTTAGAATCTCGAAGCCTTGTCTACAGAGGCACTCTACACACATACAGTTAATAAGAGATAAAAGTCCTGGCCCTAGAGCTTCCAGTCAAAACAGATGAAAGGATGGGGAAAAAAGAAGTATTATTATTCTCATTTTTATATATATATATATGAAAGCAAACAACCGAGAAAATAGGTATTTGCCCAAGACTGGAAGGAAAGCTTGTAAACATGAATTTAAACTTAATACTTCTCAAGTCTCAATCTGGTGTCACAAAACCATTATTTCTCAAAAAACAGCATATTAAGGAAATGCCATCAATAACAAAGCAAACTGCAGGCTAGAAGGATCATAAATAAAACACCGCATAGAAATATAAGTATGAACAATTCTGATTTTTGAAAACTTCCTCTTCTGTCCAGTTTAAATAATTGGCTGTTTCACAGAAACTGGCAAATATATGCCTCTTTTTGTAACAAAAAGTCATTGTGCAACAAAACCATCTATTTTAATTTATAATTATCTACCATAATATATTGATCTCTGTGTTGACCACAATCAAAACACTCTAATGGCTGAAATATGAAGTTGAAACACAAGAGAGGAACTCCCTCCTGGATATAAGGAAAAAGGACAAAAGGAATATATTTAGGGAAGACTGAGGAAAAAAGAATTGAACTTCTATCTGACACCTACCTGTAGATGCGTTTTTTGTTGCATATTTTATACTTTTCTCCTCCAGTATCAGAGACAACTGATCGTATAGCAGTTGAAAAAAAAATAGCTATATTTCAAGACTCTCCTCTTTCCCACAGTATCTGTATTCATCTGGCATTTATACTTGATGAAGTCTTTTTAAAAGAGAAAACAATTCTTTAAAAAAAAACACACTGTAGTGGCAAAGCCATAAACCCCTCACATTGTCCCCAGAGCCTGTCTCTTTAGGATTATTATAGATTAGATTATTATGGAAAGGAAGATTTAAACATCTTATTTACCTGAACAGCATCATAATACATTTTCTTGCCTTCTTCATCTGTCTTGTCTGACATCAACCATGCCTTCAGCAAATATTCATAAAAGCTATCCCCAAGCCCTCCAATGGAGACGTGATCTAAAAAGGGAAGAAAGAGATTTGACAGCAATTTCATCTTCAGCCTGGGCAATAAAATACAATTACAGTTTGAAACAGTGTATTTAATGCATTTAAACAACAATCTTTAACAAATGTAAGCCTGGAACCTCAGGAAAAATTAACAGGTATATACAGATAATTATTTCTTCAATTGCTAACTTTTTCATCAGACTAAAGCACTATAGTTATTTAATATCCACAGTGTGCCACAGGGGTTCATGGCAAAGGAACAAGAATTTTTATGTTTAACATCTAATTCATGTAGTCTATCCCATACAAATATGTGTTAACCTAAGTTCTTTTTTATTTTGAAACCAGGAAAAGAATTAAAAAGTGCTCTCTAATTTGATAAAGGCTTTCCCCTCTTAACATGCAGGCATTGTTTTTGTTTGCTCTTTTATTCACTAACGCTCCATTTAAGTCAATTCATAAAAAAGGCCAGAATGTTTTAGCTACTACTGCAGAGTTGAATTTCAGGTTATTTTATGTTATTTCAAAATACCAACCCATATGTTCAAAAATAATATTACATTTTCGAACATCTGTCTGCTCTTAGAAATCAGCGGTTGTTCTAGAAGTAAAAAAAAAGACTGCCACGTCTACAGATGATTATTGCTATCACACTGCTTTATTCTGCCCTATGTTTATTATTGGAAATGATCTGGTACTACAGATGCTGTGATTATTCAACTGCACACTTTTAGAACGTGACTCTGCAAATGCAAACACCAACCCAGTCAGACCGTTCGATGTCAGTTGCACCGATGATGTGAAAGTGAGGGATGCTCTCAGCTGCTTGCACAAGGTTGCCCTCACTTGCTCTCCAAGAGCTTAGAAGATTATTGGCAAGATTTTAACGGGCTATCATCTGATTTCAGCAGAGAGCCCCTAAACATATCAAATACTACAACTACACATATATACATATATATGAACACTAGCGAGAGGTTTTCTTTTGTAAGTTGGTGCTGCCTTGTAACATTAAGGGAATCCTTCAGTGAAAGGATTTCAAAGTGTTTTACCAGGACTACTCATTTATAACTGTCCATTTTACAGTGAGGAAGGTGTCCGCTAATTCCACCCAAGATATCCAGGATGGAGATGTGGTTACATATATCATGCAGCAAGTCCACGAGTCATACCACAAAATTCTGGGCATGAGAAAAGCAGAACACACATGGGGTAATCCAAGCTCATAAAGCAAGATGCAGAAGGGTCAGTGGTACAGAGTTCACGCTTCCCCACACCTAACTCTGATCTTAGCTTCAAAGTTATGCCTCTGTTGGTGGAATTTAAAAGAACACAGAGAATTTATTTTTAAACTCCTTTGTATCTTCTCCTAATGGAATGCCTCCTTTTGCCTATTGAACAGGTTGCAAAGCCATACAAATGTAGAAGATACACTTTTTCATTCAAACTTTATTAAGTGTCTTTCCTCCACTAGACTGTGACATAAAGAAAAGAATTCAGTGTTCCAAATGTATCCTGTCCCTTCGTCTAACAAATACATTGTACCATCAAACCTGGATTATAAACAGCTTCCCTCCTCCCTACCCCTTCTTTTGAATTATATATATCAAATTTCTGGAAAGAATACACCATTTATTTAATTAAATGTTCATGATCCAAGAGGAAAAGAGGCTTCTTAAAAACAAAAAAGAACATTTTCTATGATCAAAGGCTGATCTTTGAACAGCAGCATTTAAATGACCTTTACAGTTTCCTAAATAAATTACCATAGAAACCTCTGACATTTGCAAACTAAATAGCACAAGCACAGTTTCATCAATAATAAGCCCTGTTATTATATACATTATTGCAGTAGACAAATCCAATTGACGCATGCTGCAGCAAATCACTGTCAGTTTACTGTCAAAATAACAAGGGCTAAATGAATTTACAGGAACAATGGCAGTCATCCAGCAGTGTCCTTCACAGTTACAGCATTGCTAGAGAAGAAATGTTCAGAAACTATTCCCCCCCCCTTCCCAATTGATGTTTGAGAGATAATACTTCTGTCTTGTACTAATTAAGGGTCTAGGCTATTTTTTTCCTGTTGTAATCAAGTGAAAACAGCCTGGAAATGCAAACTGAAACAAAATCTCTCTCAAGTTTTACATTTTGATCTCCTACTATAGGAAGAAAAAAAAAATAAATCAATGTCTGCAAACGAAAGTAACTGAATTGGAAGAGATGCAACAAGATTAAATTTGTTTCTGAGGCTTCAGCATGCTAGGGGCTGACCGGCGTCAACATCTGTCTCTGTCATTTGCATGTGCAGTAAGCTATTTCTTTGTCAATACTACATGCTACTGGAAAGCAAAGCTGGTATAAACTGTAAGTGTTCCTGTGCACACCAATAAAAATTGGCATTTAATGTGAATGAGGAGTACATAAGACACAACTATATTACAAATAGGGAAATGGCAAAGGCAATAAGGCAGACAAGTATTTGACTGCCTTAAAATAAATAAGGCAGAGCCACTAACAGCCTCAGCCACTAGAAAGATCTGCTGTCATGCAGCTCACCAAAAAGCTCAGTTTCTGTGGCTGTCTGAAGGCAAGGAAGGAGGTAATGGGACCTGGCTCACCAATACTGCAGTGTACTTCCAAGGGGATTGATGCCATGACACAGCTCTGTCTAGTTTGCTTCCTTAGTTATTGGCATTAAACTTCAACATAAATCACAGCTGGTATTAATTGCAAAGACTGGTTTTATTTATTTTTTTTTATCTTCAGTGGAGCTACACCACTCTAAAAATATGTAATTTGATTCAGACAAGTCGATGTTTCCTTAAGCAGCTAATTTAGAGAGCACTTTAGACTTTCTAATAAAAGAATTTTGTAGTCTACAAATTCCTTTCCAAAATCATACAAAGTCAGACATCTCCCCCCTTGTACAAGCTGTACTGAGAGATCAAAGAGAAGTATATTAAAATACAGCAAGTAAAATTATTTTTGTATTTGTAGTGTTTTTTACATTGTAGAGAACCTCAGATATAATGTGAGTTTTTACATTTTATAAAAATTCTTTATATATAAACCACATAACATTGATTGAAAGAAGTTAAGGACTGCAAACAGCACACCGATAGACAGGTCATAGTACCAAAGAAGTGTTCTACTTACGCTGGCCCCATTGGCCACTGCTGGGATTCAGATAGTTGGGGTAAAGGCCCTCTGGTTTATCCAGTCGATTTAGAACTTTTCGAATATTCATTACCTGTTGGAAGGGTAGAAAACACTGAGCACTAATCCATTTTCCCCACAAAATAAAACAGTGTTGGTACAAAAGTGTTAAAATGCAAATATCCCTAAAAATAAAAAAATAGCCTTATTCAAGGGGTATACCTAATACCTCTTTGCAATCGTATTACCATTTAAAAAGATCCTCTAAGCTGATATCATAATGTAAATGAGCTCCTCAAAACCTCTGGAGTTTCTGTGTCAAGTGTCAGTAATGAAACAACACAACAGAAGCAAGCTCCGAAGTTCAGGATTTGCCATACAGAGTATCTTGCCTCTCCACAGGATACTGTTGCCTTAACTAAGCTCAGCTACTTCAGCCTCACATACCCAAATCAGAAATGGTATTAAATATTAAGCCTATCACCTAGTTCGGATGCAGAAGTGAATTGTCAAGCAGTTTTGCCTGGAAAGGAGAGCACTGCTGGAAGTGAGCTCTGTACAACCAGCTTGCCCAGCAGGAACCCAGGCAGCCCCGAGCGCTCCGCCGGCACTGTTAAGCAGCTCGCTACAAATGAGAAGCCCGGGGAAACAATTACAGTCCAGATGCTCTGCAGCTGGAGTCAACCAGCAGCACAATCCACTGCAGAGCACATGAAATAATTTATACTGAATTTCAACATTCACAGAAAAAGCAAATGTAGCAACTTGGGAGAATGAAGATCCTGAGCACCACAGACCAGAAATTGTAACAAAAATGTACTGACAGCTTCATTATAACACCCTGAATGCCTAGAGATCAAGTGAACTAGCTGCTAAGAAAGAAGACAAATTAGCTTACACCAAACCGCAGAAGGATTTCTGTGGTACACAAACTGCCTTCTGCATCTTGACACTACATTGCTAACAGCCATTGCCCAAATGCAGACTGCAATGAGTCCTAGACTTTATTTAATGAATTCTTCTACGAATACTTCCATGCAAAGCTTATTTTAATGTTTCTTCTTCTTTATCAAGCGTACCAGCCCTGGAATGGCTTGCCTCAGAGGGCTGTGGAGTCACAGTCTCTGAAGGGTTTTAAGAGCAGCTTACATAAACAGATACCTTGCAGCTATAGCTCGATGCCACTTCAGAAGAGAACCATAGGCTAGGATTTTAACATACACACTTTGAACACACTTTAACTGTCTCTTAATAGAACAGATGTTACATATTAAATTACCACAAATATCAGAAGATAATTAAGTTACCCAGTAAGTTCGTTTCTGGCTGGTTCTGGGTACTGCCCCCCTCCCCCTTCCCGCCCCTGCCCCAGTTCAGATTTGTTTAAGAGAAACTCTGTCTTTAAATTAATCCATAAATACATTCAAATTGCTAGGAGTTTGTTTCACAAAATCTATTTCAGTGCTGACAATGGTATTGAAGCAATGTCATTCAGTCCTTTAAGTTTGGTACAACTAGTAGTCATTTTAGATTTAACCACTGCTTTTAAACCTACTGCTAAACATTGAGTCTCATTATTAATTAGCTTATTAGATAGATAATGTCAGTTTTAGCTAACATAGGGCAGTTGGATTAAGAATACAAAACCAAAGCAATTGAAAGTTTTAAATAGGAAAAAAACACTGAAGATAAATGATACAGTGTAATAGGAAGAACATGACTTGCTGACTATATATGCACCAAAAAGCAAAGTAAAATTGCTTAGGTGGGAATTGGGGGAAGGACAAGAAGAGTTACTTTCCATGGTTTACGTAAATAAAAAGTATCCAGAAGACAATGTTATCAAGTTTTGGAAGAATTAGTAAGTACAACAACTGCTTTGTCAAAGGATGTTTTTTGGGTTATTTTTTCTTTCCCCAAAGAAAGTTCAAAGCACATTTCTTAAAGGTCAGTGCAATAGAAGGGCTTTCTGACACCACTGCTAATAACAATATTATAAAATATTATAAAATAATATAAACCTTACTGATAATAGTGATATTATACAGTATTTTAAAGACTAAACTTGCTGTAATCACACAAGGTAGCCATGGTGCTTTGCCTTCCATAGGCATCACATATTATCCCCAATATAATGTCAATTTTTGTTATCACCACATTCAGGTGAAGTACAGAAGAAAGCTCTACGGTCTGACTGTTTAATGAGATACTAATTTAGAACATAAGCAGAAATGGTATGTTTTATGGGGCTGAGTAAGTGCTATATACAACAAGATGCATCACACTGGTTTTGGAACAGATTTTTGACTTGATAACACAAAAAAACCCCCAGGTGACTAGGGAAACACCTAGAAAGTATCTACCCCCTGTGACAAATGCTTACAACTGAGGAAAATCCAAATCTCTCCCCGGAGATATTAGTCTCCCAACATGTGATTTATCTTTTACAACAGGATTTGACTGAATAGTCTAACCTTTTCAGCAAAGACAGGGTTTCCAGACAGGTGGCTCAAGTGTATGAACTCCAGATGCAAAGTCCCAAATTCTGCCAAAATGCTGCTGCCACCAGAGGCCCATGGCCAATTTCGACCGATTCCACTAAGGTGGGGGGGGAGAGAAATACAGAAAATAACCATGAGCATCTATAAGGCAATGCTGATAAAATATAACAGGTAGTAGATATAGAGAAGATAATTAATTCAAAATGTACTTAGTATCTATGTAAGAAAACATGCTCCAGCAGCCTTCCATGACGTCACACAGGACTGCGAACTACTTCAGTCCAGTTCTGCTTAGGCGTGTAAAATCGCTTCTTGCAACAATACAGTCTTTTAGCTCATTAACAGCTCCATTACACATATCATTATACCCGTGTTTCACTGTACGATATCACATTTAAAGACATTACCAAAACCACTAGGTATGAGAAAATATTCTAGTACTTCAGCTGTTTTCCCTGTATTTAACACAACAGTCTCCAATTCTAACTCTTCCTTCTGCAGCACAATTGTTTATTAACTTAAAATACTGCATATAAACAGCACAGACTTTCAGTTAAAAGTACTACATACAGTATATCCTTCTTAATACCTGAGAATTCAACAGAGTAGGGTATTTAGGCATTGTCTGTCCAAGCACTCTTACCAGGATGAATAACTTCAGTTTTAATTAAGAGCTAAAGACACTTCACAGCAAAATTAATCTCAGCTTTTGTGCTGAGAGGAGACAAAAGCACATTTATTGCTAAATCCCCACTAGAAACTAATGCTGGTTGGGCTTCAGGCTGAAAAGTCTGCTCAAGTTTCAATGCAAAAAGGTGGTTTTTTTCCCCTTGAAATTTCCAGCAGCAATATGCAGAAAACCCCTAGAAATTAAAGAAGAGCTAGAAAACTTTCCAGAGCACCTAGGTCAGTAATAACATATTAGACCAGCATATTATTAGCATGAACGTTAGATATAAATGCACTTATTAGGTACTGTAATGTCTTCCTTATTTTCAAGTTGTAAACAGCATTAAACACACACACACATATATAAATTAAAATTTAATTTTAGTTTTACACATAAGCAGCCATTACAGTCATCAGCACTTGCACAACCATGAGAATCAGGTATTCTTCCTGAGTTAAAATGTGACCCATGTTATGAAAAAGCAAAACAAAGCAAAAAACCAAGAAACCTCATCTTTAGTTCATCATGACAGAAGTCTTCAATTGTATTAAAAGTTCATCTTCAAAAGGTCATGTATCTATAACAGAAGTTTAACCAATATAATTAAATGAAGACTCCATTAAATTAATTTCCTGACTAGCTGTATTAACACATTATATTGAGATTTCTGCCACACACACAAAATAAATACCAGTCATTAAACTTTAAAAGCAGAATTAAGGCTACGAATACAGAGCACGTTTGTGTTCTACTTAAATGTCATGGCTTTAAACCATGCAACATCTTTGGCTGCCTAGCTTTGAGTTGAAGGCACTGCTGGAACTCACTCAAGTGCCACCAAAAATAAACCCTGAATTTTACCTACTATTAGGCAGACTCATAGCATCCTGTTTCTGAAGTACCTCATACTCATACCCAAAGGCATGCTATAGATTTTCTTTTTCCCAAACCATAGAGCCTTGTATTGACTAAGCTTATCTGAGTGCTGAGGGGAGGAAGAACTTTGTGGAACAAAAGGAAAGAGATCAGATGAGGCTCCCCTGGCTGACCATAAAGGTCCAAGAGGCTGGGACACATAGAAGTCTTCTGATACAAATGATTGCCCAGAACTCCAAAAGAGAAAAATGTTTCTAATATTCATAGCTGCAGACAAAATCAATGACATAATAAAATGACTGCAAAGATGCATGCAATCCAACTTCTGTATGATATTTGTATGGCAGAAACAGAACACAAGTGTTACGAGAACTGAATATCTCATTTTAAGAGCAATCTTACAAAGATTAGAGTGCTTTTTACATTTGATGAAAACAAAAGTGAAGAGAAAAAACCCACTTTGCTTACAGGCTGCCTGCACTTCAATCTGCCGTGGGTCAGAATTTTTCAAAATGGTGACATAAAAGCGTCAGATATTACAGAAAATAATATCAAGGTGAGTACTGCAGACACATCTGGAAACCTCCTATCTGCAGACTGAACAGCTTACACCTACAGACTGGTTATTGACCCAAGAAAGAGGCACTATCACTGGGACACACTGGCCCAAGTCCTGTCTAACTGCTGACTTCTAGATGAAAATGTTTTAGCTTGTTTCCAAATCACCCGGATTAAAAGAAATTATACAAAACACTACTGGTAAAAAAATTTTCAAAAAAAAAAGTGAAATATTTCAAGGTTTTGAAAAGTTACCATGTTATGGTGCAACTAGCAAAAGCCCACTTTTTTTTCTATTAAATTTCTCAATAAATCTCCAAGTGGAAACATTGAGCTGTTCCTGCAGCAAGGCATCAACCAAACTTGGCAGAAAACTTAAGAAAGTCCCTACTTGCACCCTACCACGATATCTGCTGATATCAACACAACCTGTCAGAACATTTTAATGTACTGAGTTTTCTTATCCAGAAAAATTTCCAAGCATGGCTATCCAGAGGTTTTCTGCACACAGCAATGCGTTTTACCATGAGTGGAAGATTCTTCTTGCTTAAGATGGTTTAAAAACTGTAAACTTGCATTCTTTACTCTTAATGCAAGAATAGCAGAAAGAAACACCTATGTTGCATCTACGTGCTATTTAATGCAGCTTTAGTTGTTTTCAGTTGTGATAGCTAGTTAGAAAAAAAAAAAAGGCATCAACATATTTCTGGAAAATTTGCAAAATAATGAAGATATCTGTTGGTTTAGTTTCAAATGGGTGCTCTAGGTCAAAAATGACTACCTCATTTCAACAAGCAGATCTTAATAACAAAGCATAGTAAAATATTGATTTCTGTCCGTGCATTAGACAACACATCTAGTGCTCTCAACTCAGACATTTTTCAAGCTCTTCACCAATATTATTATTGGGATCACCAAAAAATTCTCCAAAGGTAAAAAAGTCAATGCTAGGTACATATTTACTATTCAGTCATAAAGCCAATGCTGGCTATCTACTAACTCGTCAGTTATGAAGTTATGGGCTGTCTTCCTGCAGTTTTGAGATGCAAGCCTGGGGTTTGGCTGAAAGGTTTTATTTCCACTCCAAGTTTTAGCAAAACTATATATAACATCACAAATTCCTACAGCTTTTCTTCCAAGGGCATCCATTACTCAGGTCAAGAAACTAGAGCAGCAATCTGAACGTGAAGAAAGATCAGGGCGTCTGGAGGATTTTCAAAAGGCGGCTTAAGGCTCTGTTTGTGAGCTACACAAACTTATGTGCACGTCACTTGTCACAACCAAAGCAAAATCTGTAAAGCACTGAAAACTTCTTGTACATTATTTTCATTCAGTTAATCCTCCAAAATGGTTTTGATGTCCCAAATACCTTGTAAGCTGACAAATGCAGCCTTCAGAAAGAGACAGACCCATACCACCACTAGTAGAGGACAGCAAAGGGGGCCCAGGTATCACACTCATCCTTTCTATTAGCTGCATTGCTTTATCTTGCTTTCTTTTTGTAATTTACTTTGCCACTGTATTTTCACATTTTCCTATGCTGATACTGACTACAACCTGGGCTAAGTATCAGTCATGTGCTGACATCAGAGTCAGAAACAAAATTCCTTCTATACACTTCAGGAAGGAAGGAAAAGCCACATTACTTAAACTTGTTTAAAGTTACAGACCAGTACTAAAATAATTTCAGTTTACAGGGCACGATTTTAATGTATCTCAAATCATTGTGTCTAAAACAATATTGTTTATACTACTTAAAAACCATTAAAAATTTCTGTAAAATATTAATAGAACTTTGGAACTTATTTCTATATAATTATTACTGGTGTTATAACTAGTATTATGTAATTGACATTTGAAGTGAGGATCTGGATCAGAAAAGTGTATTAAAGCACTGTAAAAGTCCATCGCTGTTTTATGATATATCCCATTAATTTTATAAACTTTGCTACTGTACACTGAGTGCCATAGAATCTGAAATACAGTGTAATTCTACTGTCATTCATTCTCAGGAAATATGAGCCTGATTGACCAGGGCTGCTGGTAACTCAACTCAGTATTTTTCCAGTAGACTACTGTTGGTCCTCTGTACATAGGAATAGAAAGCATGAGATCAGTATCTCTTCTAAAATGTACAGGATGTACCAGGAGAGGGAACCACAGAGGAAATATGAATATTTAAAGTTTTTATTTTTATTACTGAAAATCAGAGGCATAAAAGTATTTACAAGATTATTAAAAAAAATATGTCTTCAATATATATAAAGCAGCAGATAATTTTCAACTGAAAGGATCAGCAAATCCTCAGGGAAACTCCACAAACACTTCAAAGGGTCAAAATACTTATCAAATCAAAATTCGTGCCATCAGTGAACAGAACTGTTTCAGTCTCTGCAGACAGTCTGTTTATTATCTCCCAACCCTTCCTGGAGAGTACCAGGACAACTTCAAAATCTGGAGGAAGAGCAAGACTTCAGAATTCCAATATTTGATGCAAAATGCAAAAGCACAATAGTCAGTATCCTCCTGCAGACTTAGCCAGTGAAAAAGGTGAAAGACCAGAACAAAAGAGATCCAGCAGCAACAACGTGAAGTGTCCAAGAGCTGCTGTTGCAAAAGGTTTTAGCATTAAATATGACAATAACTCCCTATAGCCCCTTTGGACTTTACCAATGCTGATCTTTTTTACCAAAAAGCTGCTTCAGCTATGATGGTGGGTGAACATGCAAAACACTATGACAGAGAAATGTGAACATGGCACTAGGAAGGGTCTATTTAAATTCCCCAGAGTCCGGAGACACTAGTTGGAGCATACAGGTACCTGGTACTTCCAGGAGTGTTGAGGCAACAAGAAGATCTGCTGGGAGAATGCAATTTACAACTGGAATAGGTTGGGCTTAATCCTGTTTTAACAGAAGCCCTCATGAGCAGAGCGCTGCCCAGATGGACCCGCAGTCCCTGGCTCGCTCACCTCACTCCACACCACCAGCAACCTCTCCGATGTCCAGGAGGGAAAGGGACCTTCCCAAATGGAGGTCAAGAAAAAGGGGGATGATGATGCAAAGGCCACACAAAATTTCCTGCAGCTTTTTTCTCCATCATCCTCCTGCCAGTTCCCCAGGACATGCTTCAAGCTTCTCCTTCAGGCTCAACCCCAGAGCATATAAGCCTTATAAAGAGAAATTAGGTAAAATTATTAGCTCTTTTGTGAAAGAAAACATTATCCCCTGCTTTTCCCCCCAGAGGAAGCCCGTGGTCCTCAGACAATTTTGAAAGCATAACGGGATCGCTTTTCCACGTTTTAGCCTTAAGATTATGACCACATGCGACTTGTCTGCACGGCGCATAGCCCAGACTGTAGTTCAGTGCATGGACACCGTGTACCAGCTACAGGACTGACCGCTGGTGGAGGGGGGAAATGGGAGACCAGGGCACCTCCAGCAAGGGTACTCACAGAAATAAACCTCTTCGGGGCTCCCCTGATAATCAGTACAGGGAGATAACAGAATTAAATCACTTCACAGAAGAGATAAAGATGGAGTCTCTCCCTTTACAGAGTAAACCCAGGGAGACCAGTCTCACCTACAGTTACCCCTTGCCAGGTGCCCAAATCTCCCCCAAATTTTCAATAAGCTTCAGAGGTACCAGATTAATTTTTTAACTTTATACAGGCTAATATCTATAACAAAATGTAGGATTGTAGATAAATACTTTGCAATGTTATATTTTTAATTCTTCAATTATAAAATAAGGTTTTTCCTAACTCACAATTTATTTTTAATGGTCCTTTTTTGTACAGGCCACATTTGCATGACATTTTGATAAAATGTTGCAAGATAACTTTTAGAAGATTAAACTACAAAAATAAATACAGAAAACCTTCCTACAGTACCGTGACACTAAAAGGATACTTTAAAGGACATGAATCTTCTTTACCTAGCCAGGCAAAGCCATACAGATGGTGCCACATATTGTGAATTAGTAAATTAAACAAGCTAACACAATACATTATGCCCAAAATTTCTCTCATAGATGTAATATGTATCAATTTATTATTACTTTCTCTGTTGAAGGGAGTTCAGAAGAGAGCCACAAAGATGGTCAGAGGGCTGGAACACCGCCGATATGAGGACAGGCTGAAAGAGTTGGGGGTTGTTCAGCCTGGAGAAGAGAAGGCTCCAGGGAGACCTTATAGCAGCCTTCCAGTACCTGAAGGGGGCTGCAGGAGAGAAGGGGAGGCACTCTTTATCAGGGAGTGTCATGATGGGATGAGGTGTAATGGCTTTAAGCTGAAAGAGGGTAGATTTAGACTAGACATTAGGAAGAAATTTTTCACTGTGAGGGTGGTGAGGCACTGGAACAGGTTGCCCAGAGAAGCTGTGGATGCCCCATCCCTGGAGGTGTTGAAGGCCAGGCTGGATGAGGCTTTGAGCAACCTGGTGTAGTGGAAGGGGTCCCTGCCCGTGGCAGGGGGGGTGGGAGTTGATGATCTTTAAGGTCCTTTCCAACCCAAACCATTCTATGATTCTCTGCCATATTTCAATCCAGTGAGAACAGTCTCCAAGGGCACATTCCATTTTGGCAGCATTGGTCACTATTTCTACAAAAGACTTTTTTTCAAACAAAAGTCTTCCTTTTTACAAAAAGTCAGTATAACTACCTAATGGCCAGTCACTGTATTTCTGATAAAGTGTTTATACACTGCAAAAGCTTCAGTCTATTTCTTTTCTGCCACTACCAGTCTTTCACAAAAATATTTTAATTTAATTAAGTCAACTAAGTTTCCCTAAAACAAATGAAGAGAGGTCAGTAAGGGTTAGGTTTTCATTTACATACTCAGCATTTATTTCCCATTTCAAAGAAAATATATTTAAAAGTTGCTATAGATCCATAGATGGCACAAAATACGTCAAAATGCTAAATAAAACTTAATTAATTTCAGCATTTCGTAGGCAAATGAATGAACTCAAAACCATACAATTAATATGTTCTAAATATACTTTGTGACACACACTCCAACATAAAAATAAGGAAATAATGGGAAAAAATATTTAATGGATACTATAGTTGCATGCTGTGATCCCCTAGCCAAGGGAGCCACTATGGCAGCCAAAAGGATGATCCTCAGAGGTAATTTTCACAGAATATCTAATGTTTCATGCATTATTTAGGATTTCCACATCTGAAAATGCTTTCATAAGAATGATTTTTTATTTTGCCCTGAATGGAACCAAAATGGAACTGTCACAAAAATAAATTAAGAGCGGCTTCTTCTCTTCCCAGAAACCAGTGCTGATGATTAGACACATATCTCTTGCAAAGAATCTGCTAAGAGAGAAGCTAAACCCAATACCATAGACCAAACTGGGGAATTTAAAGGGTGATCTGCTACTGATACTTTTCAGAAGAAGTTCCTGCCAAATGCCTGTGCTGCATCTTTCTCCTTTCAGTACTGCAGCTAATTAACAGTGCTAATCAACTATGGTTTATTATTCAATGTACAAAGCTGTGATGAAGACTGAAACTATTTTATTAGAGGTTCATATGTTTTCAAGTACCCTCCACTCCCCCAGGGGTACAACATATGGGATCTTCATGTAAAGGCCCATCTTCACCAGCACTGATATTGATGATTTATTTATTAACATCTCCTAGATATTTCATGTGGTTTTGTCTTCCTCACACCTGGCAAATCATCAATACCCCTATTTGACAGAAGAAAGACCAGAACACAGAAATCCCAGGTTTGCCTACACCACTGGCACTCAACTCTTCCACCCAAGCCTACTGGCAGGAGCTGCTGAGACAGCACTTTGTGGGCAAAGTCAGACAGGGGAACCTGTGACAGGGCTAGCACAGTAGCTGTATATTTCTAGCCCCAGTAGCAAGTGTCAAACACCTTCCTGGCCAACTTCCAATACATAGCAATTAACTTTTTGCATTCCTACGTGGTCCTTATCTCCCCCTCAGACAGCATCAACCAGACAGACTCCTGCTGATTTTCAGAGAAAGGAAAATGATTACAGTCTGTTTAAGCATCTCTCACACAATGACTCAACAGCTGGAGACAGCAGAAAAAGAAGCTTAAATCAGCTATCTAGCCTATGTGGTAGTTTTTGATGTCTGTTCTATTCCTCTTTGTTAGGACAATCTTTGAGGCAAATGCTAACAGCTGGTTAGTTTTTCAGCTGTGACAATGAATGTCTAACTGCTGCCCTTGGCTAATCATTGCCCAGCTGGCAGCTTCCTGCTCAGCTGAGCTGCCCTCTCTGAAGACTGACAGGTACCAGCAATTACCTGGTGAGGTGATTTCTAGGGATGCTGACTTGGCAGGAGGAGACAGACAGTGAATTAGTATCATCAGCAACTGTGCTATGAAGACTAACAACAGAAGTGATTACTCAATTTTACAGTACTACAGGGAATGAAAAACATTCTATGCTGTAATGTCAGACAGAACATGGATGTATTTCTTACTGTAACAAGTGAGATAATGAAGAGGTATAGCCTGAAGAGCTATTAGTTTGAGAACATTAATTTTGTCTATTTGCCTAGTCATACGCAGTGTCAGCATCAATATATGCTGATCTCCTGGCAACTTCAGTTCTGCCAGTACAGGAGGTGCATCAATTTGTATTGAAGGCACTTGCTCATCATCGTCTGGCTGGAAATGAGAGTAAGAAAAGTCCGATTACTGTGGCTGACTGTTCATCACGTGAGAAACTACCAGGACAGCTCCAAAGAGATGTTAATATGAAACAGATCTTAAAGTAAGATCCCAGATTTTCCCCATAAGGTTCAACAAGTCCTTCAAAGGCAATGTATGTGGCACACTTTCCAATCCAAATATCACAGACATGTCTGACTGTAAAAGAGCAGGAGAAGAGGAAAAAGTTTTCTTGCTCCCCTTGTCAATTTTAGGAAGATGGGACCAGTCAGAATAGTTTCATGGTTCCTGAAGATTAACAGTTGTTCTAGAGCCCCTACAGTACCTAGGCACACCAGTTGCACTGTCTCTGGTTAAATTTTTCAAGAACAAAAGTCCTCTGCCTCCCAACATTTTTGCCTTTCACCTTTGTAAGGAAACCTACCCTGTCACCTTTAAAGCTGTCCTAGAATGGTCACTATCTCCTTACTATACTTGCAGGCAAAAGGTTAAAATGCTCAACAATCACGGAAGGCTGTCAAGTGGGATGATCTTCTTCAAGGTGACCATCCGACAGGCAATTTCTCTTGAAACTGTACAGAACAGCAACAGAGACTGAAGAGCACTGTTAATGTAAAAGTGTGAAGGAAACAGAAGGTGCACAAGGCACAAAATTTTCAGTATCAACCTGTGCTGTGGCCTCCACCAGGACAGGTCCCCACCTCCCAGAAGGATCAAGTCAGCAGTGGAGGAGGTGTTGGAGCAGTGTGCATATAAACACACAGAGGAAGCTGGAGAGTTACATCTTCTCCACGTCCAAATCAGTCCATGAAACCCCACGAAGCACTCTGCTCAGTAAAAAGAAGACACTGTTCAACACCACCATAAAACTTACTGTCACAGCAACAGGACCATCCCCGCTGTGGTGAAAACTACTTAATCATGACTGTCAGAGTAATGATGGGTCCTGGGGAAATACTGAATTGCATGGACACTGAAATGGAAACAGCGGCAGAGGGAGCAGGAAGAGCCAAGATGCAGGTGGAGACCAAAGTGCCAGAGACAATCAAGACAAAGTGGAGACAATCTCATCTGCCTCTGGAGAGCAGCAGAGAACAAGGAAAGGCCAGTGAAGTTGCCTGTGGGAAGATCATGCTTTAATGTACACATTGGTCTGTCAGCGCTGAGAATAAAAAATAAAATACTCCCTCCACAGTTTCTGAACACCACCAGATACCAGAGGATACCTCTTTCATGATCTGATACATGGGTTTTGAACATTTGGATCTAGTGATACTGTGTCTCTTGATGCTTAAAAGAATCAGAGTATTTTATTCTCACCAGTCCATTCAGACTGTTTGGCTGCTTTGTTTATGTCAAATTTCTGC
The DNA here is from genome assembly GCF_000699245.1 of Pterocles gutturalis. Taxonomy (NCBI): domain Eukaryota; kingdom Metazoa; phylum Chordata; class Aves; order Pterocliformes; family Pteroclidae; genus Pterocles; species Pterocles gutturalis. The sequence goes on from NW_010135848.1 coordinate 103,714, forward strand.
AGCGTTTCTCTGTGGAAAAAATACAGAATTTCTTTAGGACTTTACTGGCAGGGTTTGTACAATTCCTTCCTTATGGTTGTCTGCCCTGTGACACTTTTCACGTTACTGGTGCTCTAAAGGGGCATCAAAGCTTGTGGAACTGTCACCCTGCGGCAAACCAACAGAGCAGTAAGCTCAAGCGTACGCACCCACATGGAGGAGTGTGAGACAGGGAGAGACAATTAGTAGCCAAGCAGTACGTGATTTGAAATGTCACTGTGAGACATGTCAAGTGTTTAAAGGTAATTTTCAGTGTCACCACCTAAAACTGTACTTGTTACTGTAATCATTTCTGATAAAAGTTATCTGAGCACAGCACAGACCTATGTCTCCCACAACACACTAATGAATAAACTAAACAATTCATGTTTCCTATTACTTTATGCACTAAAGCTTTAATTAATCAATTTCCAAGGGCTAAAAAAGCAAGAGGGAATACAACACAACAGAGCAAGGCTAGAGATAATAAGTACCAGCACAGACTACTTTTAATCAGGTCCCTGAAGAAAAGTGAAAATAACAGGAAATGAAAAGTCATGAATAGAAGCCCACCGTTCTGCCATCCATGCGATAATGAGTTAGGCAGTGTAAAAGGAGAAGGTATTAGAATGAAATTCCCTGCTGTAGCAACTGATATAATTCGGTGTTAGTGACAGTCTAAAAAAACTCCCAAAACCAAACTCAACCAAACAACCAAACAAAAAGCTCTTCTACCTCCATAAACAAACAAAACCAACAACAAAGCAAGAAAAACTCTATAAGCTCCTGGTTCTGAGAAGCCAATGGAAAACACAATTCTTAACGGATTCATTGGGAAGAAAAACTATTTAAGAATTTTGGAAGAGTCCATGAGAAACAGCATTTATGTTTCTCATGTTTCACCTATGTTCTCTTCCTCTCTGCCATGCCTTTTAATAGTAAAAGATGAACTAACTTTGTTAAAGTCTAAAGCTTATTTCAGAACTTTATATTTCACATTAAATAAGAGTGCTTGATGCCTTAAACCACTGTAGCCATGGTAATAGCACTCTTGATCTGATTTGCTCAGCACTTCTGTCTATAAAATGCACCTCCCAGTTTTCTATCACTGTTCCAACATTCAACTTTTAGGTTATCTTTTTTCGTGCTCAGGATTTGCTCCACCCAACTCAGTTCAGTAACTTCTGACTTCAGTGAGTTTCTATCCCACTTCTGATTTCCTTTACTAATAGCTGATATTCGAGCTTTGCAAAATTATTCTTGTGTCATATCAATTGCATTGTCCAACTGCAAATAAAGGTTATTAACTTCCTTTGTCTGTAAAATAATCTGTTATGAGAATGAGTGTTGAGCAGTTTGTAATTTGGAGGTGACCAGGTAAAGTAGAAACAGTGTGGAGAATCCTCTTGCTCTCCTAATTGACTTCTGGGTTACCAGATATTCATCCCTCTACTGCCAGTCACTTGAGATCTTTAAGTTTCCTCCACACAGCCTCAGGTGGAAAGCAGCAAGATGCATTTCTATGATGGAGATCCTGCAACAGCAGTCACCTCCAGTTCAGGTTAAGGACACCCACAACCCAATCAACAATATTAGTGTACTGAAAAATTGTGAACACAGTGGCTTCTCTATCAGAAGAGCAGGAGTCACACTTTCAAGGAAAGCCACTACTGATCTTCTGAACAGGACAAAATCCAAGTATTTGGTCTCTTCAGTCTGTTGAGGATTTTTCAGAGAAGGTAAAGATTTAAAGCATCAAAGCTAAGGTTGGCAAGTGACAGGCTATATGAAACTTCCCATCCACTAATTCCCACTTTCCCACTTCCTTCCCAACACTGATTTTATAATACTCTAGATCATCCTAATCTCAACCTCAGTAATTTTAAATATATTTGTATCACTCGTTTACCCAGATCGTAGTCATTCCTTAACACCAGATGGTAACTTTAAAAATTGTTTTTAATATTTTACTTTTCTGAACTCAATTAGCTTTTATTAGCTTTTCATGTCAAGAAAATATTTTAAGCAGATTCATAGTCATTTAAGTTAAAAGGACTTTCAAAGCATTTAGTCACATTTATTGTGCTTGATATTGCATGTGGTACCATTAAATGTTTGAAGTGATTCAAAATCATTACACTAACTGCATGGCTCCATTATTAAAAATAATTTGCTGACAAGTTGCAAAGGTCTGTTTTAAGCAGTGTTGTAGCTACCATTCATTGCAAGGAGCCTATGCCAAAAGCTTTCTGACTGACAGTCAATTCCTTCTCCTTTTAATACATCTGTTGGATCAACAGCGGTTTCAGATACTGGACAGCTTGTCACAAGACTTGCAGCTGTGATACTCGTCTGATATGTTAACTTACAAATACACAAATTACACTTGCATATGCATTCAGAGATATGTATATCAATCTAAACATGCACAATACAGAGACACTGCTGTCAAGGGAAACTTCCCTCTTCAGTATCTGCTTTCACAGACGCTGTGACAGCTGGATGAAACACTGCTGAAATGGCATTCTGGTTCACTGAAAGGGACAGCTTCTCCAGATAAAAAAACCTGAAGTAGTCGTTTTCAGATGAGTGTTGCTAAAGACATAACCTGTTTTGACAAATGCTTTAAGAAAAGTACAAATGTCACCTTTTTCCAGTCTGCTTCAATCTTCTCATTCTTCTTTACCCACACATAGCTGTGTCATATAAATCCATTTGTTCTGGGATCAGATAATCAGTTTTTCTAGCTGCCATTCACTAAAGGCTTGATCCTTAGTCATAGCCAACAGAAAAAACTCCCGGTGGCTTCAACAGGCACTGACCAAGCACGAAAATCCTGCAACTGTCATTAAAATTATTGCAGAGATAATAGGTGATATGAATATAGGGAATCCCTGCAGCCTGACTGAAACACCAGTATCACTGTATAAATCCCTTCCACTAACACCATTTGGATTTGGGAACTGGTTCTCTTTCTGGAAATCAGTAACACAATGTAAAATCAGACTGTTCTGGTTTCTTTTCCCAGCACATGACACATTTGCTTACACACAGTTTTATACTTCAATATCCATAACTATTTGAAAACCAAGATTAAAGGCAATTACTGTAAAGAAAATAAGTACTCACTTACATGCAATTTACAGGCTGCTTTTTTCTCACTTTATACACTTAGATAAGATACATATTATTCAGTATATTCCAGTCAATTTAATGATAAAGAGCTATTCCTATTTTTCTCAAATTACATTAGCTTCAGGTATATCACTAGGTGTGTGGAAGATATCCATATTATTTATCAGTATCTGATTCTGAATGTTATAGGTGCACTCCAAACATAATGCAATATGGTTTAGTAAACATTAAATGTGATTTCATTGGATCACATATTGTCCTGGGTTAAGCTGAGACAGAGTTAACTTTCTTCATAATAGCTAGCAAGAGGCTGTGTTTTGGATTTGTGCTCAGAAGAAAGCTGATAAAAAGTGATGTTTACACGGCTGCCAAGGTCTTTCGGCTTCTCTGGCTGTCTGCAAACAGGAGAAGCTGTGAGGGAGCACAGCCCCAGTTACTAGCCCAGGATTTGATCTTAGGTTCAGGATTGAGACCCAGAGTGGCCAATAATCTATTCCATAACATACACGTCATGCCCAGTATATAGGTGAGGACCCTCCAGAAGATCGTCCCTTTTGGTTCCAGATCTCTTTTGCTCCGGGTCATCTCACTCCAGGTGGTCGCTCTCCCAAGGCCTTTCCTCCCCCCACCCCGGTCAGCTCTTGGTCTGGGACGCTCGGACTGTTATCTCTGGTCCATGAGTGCGGTTTCGGGACTCTCCCTTCTCTGGGATTGTTAGCTGGGAACAGGCTGAGCCTTGGACATTGGGTGGGGGGGCAGTATCACTGTGTAACACTCATTTGTATATTTGTATATAGTATTCTTTTCAATATTATTGTAGTTTAGTTATTAAATTGTTCTTATCTCAACCCACAAGTCCCTTTTTCCCTTTACCCCTTTAATTCTCTCCCCTATCCTCGGGTGGTGGGGGATTGGGTGAGTGGGTGTGTGAGTTGGTCCCCAGCTAAGGGCAAATCCATCACACAGATTTATAAATTAATCAAGTCCCTCACTGTTTGTGTAACCAAGGAAAATCAACCACTGGCTAAAATATGACCAAATTAAGGTATGATTAAATAGGAATATTTCGTACTGTCTAGCAGGCAGACAGAAAAAAAACCCACCCAAATAATCTCATGAGCACCTGATTTTCACCTGAGGAAAATATCCTCATTACACTTTTCCTGTGGTAGAGTCTGTATTATCAGTTATTCAATTATATTCCACCAAATCCAGAACTTCCCCTTAAATGTGCTTATAATTACTTCAAGGAACAAAGACTTTTTACACAGCTGCTGTTCATCTTATAAATGAGCTATTTAAAAGAAACCAATGATGCTGACTATCTCAGATAGCAAGGCATAGCACAATACTGCTTAATTCTCAGATATGCACTAAAAATTATGATCCAGGACAATCTAATTATACCAAAAAGAGAAGAAGAAAAAAAAAAAACAAACAAGGACAAACATTACTTTGAAAACTCAGTAAAGTCAGATTAGGCAAGACTTGTATTTGTAAAGAAAACCCAACTTTGTTCCATAATCTTTTTGCAGTAATCATGTTTTAAATTACGATACAATGACACTTTAAAGTAGTGAATATCCTGAAGAAGGAAAGAAGTTTTCCATTCAATTACCAAATAATTCAATAGAATTGTAAAAGGCTGAAAGACCTATGCTACCTCGTCAGAGCAGAAAAATGAGAAGTACCAAACATTTCTTCTAAGAGTACTTCTTAAAAAAATAATCACAATCCATGCACTAATACTCACGACCACACTTAAAATATTCCTTGGAGGATTTTGTAAACCAGATTAGCAGATAATAAAGGGGCTGGCATCAAGTAGTCAAGTAAGCTTTTCTTAACAGTAATGGGATTTTAATCAATACAATGAAAGTAAGACAATAAAGGATGAAGTAAAATCAGAATGAAAGGATTACTGTTTAAAAATGACAGAACAATCAAAGGCTCAGAAAAAACCCCACACTTCTGGAATCCTGCTGGAGACAATATGTGTACTTTTTGTTCCTGCACCAGCACACAGTATTTCATTAACCACATTGAAAGAATGTCTGCATATTAAACAATGTACACATGGGAAAATACCTTGCTATTTTTCCTTTTTAAATTATCAGTGAAAACAATTTGCTATCATTTTCTAAAGCATTTAAGAAAATTAGGCTTCTGTCCCAATTCCAGCAAAACATTTGGTCAAAGATTTAAGTATTGTTTTTTAATTTCTCATTGTTTGAATGGCTTTAGTGGAAGAATCTGTATTTTAAACTTTTCATTTTTTTTTCCCCCTTTTTTGTATTTCCAGCTGTAGGCTGGTATTCCAGTATAGTATAGCATGGGTATCTCGCAACGATCATCATGTAAGAAGTGCCATACTTGTTCTTCAACTAAAATTAAGGCCTTGTCAGGAATGAAGTATATTCTGGACAGATACAGCACATTCGTTAGTCCTTTTGACACTTTTGAAAGATAATGTCAGTCAAAATAAGTATTTTTGGTAAGGTGTGCAATTGTCTTTCAAGTATCAGAGAGACCTTGAACTAAAAAGCCACCAAAATAAACTATTTTTAGGTCTCTCATGAGTAACTTTAAAAAGTCTGTCTACTCTATCAAAATGATTTATTTCTTGACTCTTATTATATTTGCGAGTATGAGAGCAACACCCTGGTCCAAGTCAAAATGACCAGAGTAAACACAAAAGTGGAGATGGCTCCCCTTTCTCACTCCCATCTCCTTCAGGTAGGCAGATTTCCAAAAGGTGTCTTCACAGGGCCAGCAACCAGAGTCCGAATTGTCCTTGATGTGTGGGTGAATGCATGGATGGAATATAAAAGGCCAGGCTCCCTTCTGCTCCTTAACAGGTGAGCATGAAAATGAGGATCAACCTCTGCTACAGCTGCTATCTCTGTGGACAGCAATAGGTCTTTTTCTAATCCTCTGAAGTACCTAAGACTTGTTTAGTCAATACATGACTGATTAATGACAAACCAGTCAGCTCCCACACAAAATGTTATGCAATTACAAAGGATCATAAAATGAAAAGAGGAAAAAAATAAACTGGCTGTTTACTTCAAAGACGCTCAAGAGATACTGAAACACAGAGACTCCCGTATCAAAGGATCGAGTACTGATAAGTTATAGCATAAACCAACAAAAAAAAAACCACACAAAAGTGATGGTGGTGCCAAGGGTTTGTTCAACATTTTCTCTTTCTGTTGTACTTACGTGAGGGAAATAAATGTAAGTGATACTGAGTGTATATTGGAGCTGCTCTGAGAAGACAAGTATTCTGCTGACTCAAAAAATGTGTGTGGTAAAGAGGTCGGGAGAATTCATGAAGCTACTACCTGGGATTAGAATTTGCTACAGAAGCATCCCAAAAAGCTTGGAGAAGCAGGTGTGGGGAAGGAGGTTTTAGCCAACTCCCTTAGTTTATATACTGAGGATGATGTTTTATGGCATGGACTATTGCCTTTGGCCAGTTTGGGTCAGGTGTCCTGGCTGTCTCTCCTCCCAGCTTCATATAAGCATTGCTTGGCAGCAACTAGAACATCAGTGTGTTATCAACATCATTCTCAGCAAAATCCAAAATACAGCCCCATACTAACTGCTATGAATAAAATTAACTCTATCCCAGCAAAAATCAGCAGTCATTCAGAAGAACTAGTCTATCATGCAAAAATTGGACAGTTCAGACTTCATTAAGTGTAGAAAAAGAAGCAAGTTTGAACCACTGTTCAAAATTTAGTTACTCAAAAACAAGGTTGTGAACTCGTACTGCTCATGAAAACCTTGGATGCTAGTAAATGTTAACCATACAACAGTCCGAATACTAATATGACAGATTTAAGCCTTCAAAGACAAGTCCAAAAGCTATTATCGGTTAAAACAATGCTGACTAAAACATAGTTAAGCAAAACTCAATTAATTTACAAAATGAGTTCTGAGTAGAAGATAGAGAAAATTGTTTCTTTACGGCCTCAGTAGAATATCATGACATGATGTGAAACAACAGTGCTGAAAGACTACATTCTAATGTTGGTTAGAAAATATTAATTTTGAAAGAATTAAAATCAAAATGAAACACTTTAAAAATCTTCTTTGCTCCAATAGATTTCATTATCCTGAAAGTATGCTGTATGACACGTAATGGACAACCTGAAAGGTCAACCAGAAAGACTGCCAGATTTGCTGCACCCATCATGATTTGCTGTAATGTATTTAAAACACATGAGCCTCACCAAGGCTAAGTATTGAATTAAGACATTTACATTAATGGGCCTTTGACAGACTAATACTCAATTTTTTTATACTACACAGAAACCACACAACATGAGCACCGTTACAAGATATATAGGATATGGATACCACTAAAGCTCCATTATAATGAATACTTGCTCATTAATTTCTCCACACATTACTTCAAGGTATGTAGCAGCAGTTTCACAAATGTCAGCTGGAAATAGTAGCCTTTCATTTAATTTGCTGAAAGATTTTTCCTTCCTATTAACTTCCTTGTAAAGATGTGTCAGTGTTGTAATAACAAAAATGTGATTTTAACGTAAAGCTTAAAACAATTAAGGCAAATTTCTGGAACAAACTGCTTAGCTGACTCACTAGCCTCTTTTTATTTCCTTCTCAATAGCTCTCAAACTACCCCACCTTTGTACAAGTCTCATTTTGAATCTACCCTCAGCTGTCTGGATTCCTACAGTGACATCCCTGTGTCTATGGCATTTACCACTGGGATTTATTACTGCTTGTTGGTGGGCAGCGGATTGTTTAATATAGAGAAAACCGACTACTCTGGTAAGTCTTTAAAAATTACATTCAGTTATACCATATCCTCTAAGCCAGGTCCACTCAGTTAGGTTACAGTGTACTACAGCAAGCAAGGTCTGCTCACGAAAAAGCAGTAAACATAATGTTGCTCACTTTTTAATGTGAGATTACAGCGAGAACAGGGGAGAGCACCATGTATTTTGGACACTGGCTACATGCATCCACCTAACCCAACACAAAGAAGACTCCGCTGGACTAAGGAGTAAAAAGTAAGATCGCTTGTTTTCTGCATCACAAAGATATGCTTGTAAATTCCTACTCTTCTCTGTCCTTGCACAAGTCAGCTTCTAAGGAGATAAAGGTCAGTCAGAGCAGAACACGATCATGGAAGTATTGCTCATTGGATCACTTATTCTTAAGGTCAACTAACCTGGCACTAGCTCTCTACTATAGTCATTCCAGGTTATATGGCAACATTAGGAAAAAAGGAAGCAGAGATTCAGCCTACACAGAACCCAGTAATCACCCTAACACCACCAGGTGCTGGTAGCAAGGGGCACACTCACTTGAAATGCTCACCCTGCCATAACATTTAAACGTTATTGCCATACAGTTAGTATGAATGCCTTCAGGATTTTTAGCAACAACTCATTGCAAAACAGTTTAGAGAAAATACAGAATAATCTCAGCAGATACAGATTCTTTGGTAATCCTTATTTCTCCTTATGGAAGAATTCAGCATCTTATTTTAGTTTCTTTCTCAATGTGAATAACATGCTGGCCATCACAGCAGAAACCCAGTGATACGACAGAGGATCAGCTTCCAAAGTTATATGTACATGCAACTAATCAGCAACCAGGAGATTAAAAAGAAAAAAAGTTCGAAGTTTTTTCTTAAAAAAAAAAAAGGAAACAAAAGCCATTTAAACCAACATGTATATCAAAACTGGACAGAAAGATTGAAGTGTTGTGGTGGGCATTCCATACCTTTTGATACTATGAGGAAAAATCACAGATATCTACAAAAAGCCTTGAGGCATTCTTATCTATGACTGAATTTCCTTCAGGAGGATTTCTTGGACTTCACTACCCATGTCAGTTCTGCAACCATGCATTTTGTCAGCACAGCTGAATGAATTATAACATTGGATATCTTTTAGGATTATATTTTGTCCTACGTAGCTACAAACTAATTCCGTAATGGGTGCTCTTTGTCAGTTATAATATCTGGTAGTACATGAAAGCACATAATGAAAGTATATCTGATTTAACTGAAAGTTACAGTGTGATCAAACTAATTCAATTAGAGCCTCAGTAACTCCCTTTCCTTCCCCAATCCCTTATAAATTTTATTGTCATTATGGAATAACAAAATCTTTTCATTTCTGCTTAAAATCTTTGATTTGGCTGGCTCTCTGCTTAGCTTGAGCTGGATGAAATGAAAGACGTAGAAGGCTTTGCTTTATTTTAGGTATCTAAGACCAGGTTTGTGATCCCCACCTGTCCTGAGAACAAGTAGATCAAAGGTACCAAGCAAATATCCACTTTTAAGCACTTCCATGTTTAACCATAAACCATGGCACAGGAAGTGGGGAAGACTGCGAGAAACACTTCAGAAGCTCACTCCTAGGCTGAACTAACCTGCTAATGAAGACATCCACATTGATTCATTGATCTTAATTATTCACAAGCCCTTAAGCCACAACATACCCACCCATCCACCTACCAGTAAGAGCAGAGTGATTTAAACTCTATAGCTAACGCTTCCTTTCAAAGGAAGCAATAACCTGGGGAGCTAAAGCACATGTCCAAGAAATCATAGAACAGTTTGAGTTGGAAGGGACCATGAAGGTCACCTAGCCCAACCCCCCGGCAGTAAGCAGGGACATCTTCCACTAGATCACGTTGCCCAGAGCCCCATCCAACCTGACCTTGAATGCTTCCAGGGACAGGGCATCTATCACCTCCCTGTTCCAGTGCTTCACCACCCTAAGCGTAAAATATTTCTTCCTTGTATCTAGTCTAATCCTCTTCTGTTTTAGTTTAAAACCATTACCTCTTGTCCTATTGCTACAGGCCCTGTTAAGTTAAAATGAAAGACCTCGGTTCAATTCTCCTCCAGCTGCCTGTGCTACATTCCTGGAGAATGTCTTAAGTACTAGGCAAGAAGCTGGTCTGGCAAAGGCTATCTGTCTTTTCTTCCTGTTAAAATTGTATCACAAAACAACCAAAAAGACAGATTCACTGGGCTGAAAACTCCTGGCTTTTGGTCTCCCTGAACACCTTCTCTAATGCATTCCTAATGTACACTTCAACAACAACAACAACCCTAAAACAAGACAAGCAAACCCCCCAAAAGTCTTATGTAAACAAAGAAGGTTTTTAACTATCTGTTCACTGACAACGTAAGGATACTGAATAGTTTTTGACAGTTTTCAGAGTCTGATCTGTGCTTTTTCCCCTTCAACTGTTAAAAATAATACTGAAGATAAACCTTTTTGACAAGATTACAATACTTTGCTCACCAGTGTATTTTAGGGTATCAAATTGGATAAAAATTTAAAAACCAGTCAGACTGCTTAAGAGCACTTGCTCTATCAACTCCACTGCTAGGATCCTAGTTCTAATTTTTGTTCAGAGCATTTGATTTCCCAACAGATGAGATGCACTCAGCATGGGGTGATCCACAATAACCTTCACACCTCATAAAGAAGGCAAGAAGGGCACAAACACCCCCCCACTCAAGTCACCTTGTCATGCTAATTCAATACACCTAGGTAATTTCTATTTTCCCTTTGTGTTTCTGAAAAACATTTATGGATAGGTTATGAAAAATGCAAACTGATATGACCATTACAGTAATTGCATTGGTTAGGTTTATTAATTTGTCACAATTAAGTCAATAAGAGTTTTAGTAACACCGTTATATTACTTGATTAGTTTTGAAAGTGATTATCCTAAGAAGTCTATTTAATTGGAAGCATCTCAATTTACAGGGTACATTAAATTCTCAGTGGCATTTTAATATTATTCAACATATGCAGGTCAATTACCAGTAATCACTGTTTCATACAACTGCTTCATAAGAAACTTCAGTACAACACTGGAAAAGAAAAAAAGAGAGTTCTGAAAAATACAACTGAACTTCAGTCCTGAAAGATACAATTGAACTTCAGTTCACTTTATCATAGTAAAGGGCCATATATCTAACAACTAAATTGTTAAAACCACTCTGAAATGGAAAAGATTATAAAAATTTGAGCAAAGATTAAAGAACAGTTGTCTACTTTAAAACAGATGATGTTAATTTGTCAAGACTGCCAAATTACTGAATTGCACTAACTGCACTCATGCCCAACTGCACATTAATTACCAGATTAGAAAGTTATAATTAATTTTCTTAATATCACTATACTGCTTTTCTTCCTTCAGTTAATAAAAACAGATTGCAATCAATCTTTGTTAATTCACGCTGTAGTACAGAACTGCTGTAGCTATTTCCATATGCGAAAAGCACCGCATGCATAGTTCTTGGTGTAATACCCTGCCTAGAAACTGTATCTTTTGACATTTTAATGAAGTGTTGTAACATGGCAAATAAATTCCAAATTATAATTTCACTTAGTATAGTTAGAAGAAAAACTACATAAGCTTAAAAATGAATTTTCAAAGACTCTTCTTAATGACAAAATTCAGAAGTGGATATTTCAACATATTTTCAACTAGAAGAGAGGTTTTAGTTGTAGTTGCATTATTTAAAGACTTCACTGCTGAAACACTTAAAATTTCTTCATCAGCTTTGTCATTAGAAACCATTAAAAGCGTCTGGCCTTCACAGAGCACAAATTGCAAGAAATTTTAAGAACTAGTAAAGGAAAACAACTTTTTAATAGAAATACAGACTGAAGTTCATCGGTTCTGATCAAGAATGCTCAGTTATAAAAACTGCAAAATTAATGCAGCATTCAAGCAGTATCAAAATGCATTTTTATAAGATGCAAAGGATTATTCAAGGGTTCTCACGTGAGGAGAGGAGAATGAAGGAAAATCAATGCACCTTTTTTGATTTTCCATTTATGCCTGAAAGATGTTTTATTTTTCCAGCCTCATTGCTGCTTAAAAATTATTTCTTTTCTCTCCTTGCTTCCTCTCCTTTGTAAGAGATAAGAACGAGTGTAGAAATATGAGAATTATGACATTACGGCTTCCAAAGAGTGATAACCTATTTTATTCTGGTCTAATAGAAGTCTTCAAGTGGTCAGTTTAGGTGTCAGAAAGGGAAGACTGAATATTCAACAGCAAATGAAGGCTGAAAACGTTTTGAGCTTATGGGGGGTTTTTTTGTCTTGTTTTGTGGGGTTTTTTTTGTTTGTTCAACTTTTGGTTTTTGGTCTTTTTTAACAGTTCTAAAGTTTTTCAGGGGATGGTTAAAAACCAAGTAATTCTGTATTTGAGAGAAACTGCAGATAAGAAGAGCGATATTTAAAGAACATATAGCATGCAGCAGCAAAGCCAAACACAACTTTTTTTTTTAATTTACCCTTTCTCCCAAACTTCCCTAAAGCAGCCCAATTTGCCTTACACTGCTAAATGTTATAAATATATTGTATGTATGTACATACATGTAAAACATCTATGTGTGTATAGATATATGCACAGACCCCACTCCTGAATGTGTACCAAAATATGTCTAAGAATACCTTGATTATCACTCCTTCCAGAATATTCAAGTACTTAAATATATTCAAGACCTTAAGGAACAGTGTGTTACATGATAATACACTAGGAGAAGCTGGCTTCATGGATCAACTCTTCCATAAAGCATCTTACCTTAAGGTAGCAGATCTAGTATACGTCCCATTTTGGGTACTGCAGAAAGGCAGATCAACCAGACAACCTCCAAAACATGAGGGAGGGAGGGAGGAAGAGAGGCAGGGAGGTACTGCAAAACAGTCAGCCCATAAGTCTCAGAAGACATATGTGGGACAATACCCAATACAGTTCCAATACATTAATTTTCACAAGTTATGAAGCTGAAACCTCAGAAAAAAGACTCAAGAGAAGCAACCCACAGATCTGGAAAAGATGATGCATCCAGGATTCAGGTGCCTCTCACGGAAGATGTGGGGGCAAGGGCAGAATCACAGTTCAGTAGAAAAAAACTACCATCAGAGCTGAAAATCACCACTGGTGTGCTTTTCCTCAAAAACAGATTACAAGAGGGCAACAAGCATGGCAGAGGAAGAGCAGAGTTAGAAAATACACAAATTAGAACAGGATCAAAGACATTGCAATAGTTCTTGATTTACAGAAAACATACAACTGAAAGGCACTGGATGATCTCAGAAGCTTGAAATAAAAAGTTGCAACTTAGATTAAGAATTAAATTAAGGTCTGGATGCTGAAGAGACACCACGAGAAACAACGTAGCTGTTTTCCAACCAAACCCCTGGCTATTACACTGACTAACACTGAGATAAAGTAACAGGTACAGCGCTAAAGGTATCTGTATTTAATGCTGAGATTATTGTTTAAAAACAAGGATGTGTTCTGTATTCAGCTGGGTGTTTGGAGCCAGTCACAAACCTGAGAAAATTCAACTAATGATCAGCAATTATGCAAGCAAGGAAGACAATAATCCTTCCATCATTTTAAGATCCCTGAAAAGAAAGGATACTCGGCAAATCTCATCAAGTGCTAAACATAACTAAAACACAATCTGTATGAATGTTCTTACTATTCTGATATAATGGATTGATTTCTAGGAAAAAAAGATAACTTATTCTATGCTGATTTTGTTATTTTAAGGTCAATCTAAAAGATTAAATTTAAAACTGCACTGAAAGAGTATCTGACGTATCCCTGAAAAGGGATATGCCATGAATTTCAGAAGAACAAAAGATGTCATAGGCAGTTATGACTAGTTAGCTTAAAATTAAACATTCTTACAAAAATGTCATAAAAACCACCTGTCAGCACTGGTATAATGAAACTGAAAACCACAAAATTCAAGTTTCAGAGTATTAACAGGATTATGAAGTAACGTAAAGAGAAGTTAAAATTCAGATAAGTGAAACAGTTATTTGTGATACACTTGACTTATCACAACTGCTTCAGTTACAGGTAGGGTTTCATCTGTCCAGCTGGGAGGTTTTTGTTTGGAAGAGGTTAAGGAGAGATCGTCTCATATCAGCAGTAATGAGAAACCATATAATGATATATAAAGATTTACCAATATACATACACACATATTTCTGTGTGTATATCTGTAATTAAAGATGTACTTTGAGAAATATTGAAGGGAATTATGTTTTTTAGTGAAAAAAAAGAGTCTTCTGTGAAGATGACAGCAGAATCTGTTCTCAGTAATGATTTCTGAAAAAAAGCATTTAGCAACTCTTCACACATTATTTTAGGACAGTAAGAACATAGATTAACTACAAACATTACACACCTATTTAAACTGGTGCTTATTTTAGAACCTAAAAGAGTCCTTACTTTTGATGCTAGGGAAAAACCTTGTTCCCCAGTCTTGTAACGGTGGACAGGTATCATACCCTCATGCCAACAGTTTAGTCAGACAGTCAAAGTATAGTGCTTGGTAGATCTCAACCCTTGTTATCCACCACATCATAAAGATGCTTAAACCAAATTAGGGGAAAGAACCCCAAACCCCAAACCTTTCCATTTTGAAATTATTTTTTTTAAGAATGACCCGCTCAATCTGAGAATTTAGCCAGGTAAGCAAAACACTTCGTAAAAGCCTCCTCACCCCTTCTCATCATAAAGAGTTCTCTAATGAGAAAGGAGCATAGTATTTTGCAGGAATACCACAAATGTACATACATTGTATCAAATACACAAAGCAAATAACTTGTGTTTTTATAATTTGTTTCACCTAAGAATTTTCTAACTGACAATTCTAACAAAACTGTCATTTTCAGACGACCTGTTTCCCTGAGGTGACTTGCATTGTTGTGGAAGTGACTGAAAAGTGCTTGTGCTCATTTTATTTATTTAATTAAACCTGAAGTCTGTACAAATTGGTTCCCTTTCCTCTGAAGGAAGCTTCTTCCAACAGTCACATTTTGTCTATTATAAAATTATCATTTACTGGACACAAATGAAAATTAGGACATACATGATACGAGCAATTGAAAGGGAAATGATCTCTAACCAGTGCAAAGATTAATGTGCCTACACTGAGGTGACGGAGTTCCCAGCACAGTCAATATGGTCAAGGAAGGGCAGCTCAGCATGCCAGGCACTGGGCATTTATTTCAGGGCAGGACAACCGCTCCTCAAGCTACACTGTAGTGGCTGGCTCCCTAATGGATCTAATGGGAGCTAGTTCCTGCTGTGCTGGTAAAACGTACAAATGTGTCTCATCTTGTACTAAGCCTCATCCTGTGCATCTTCATGTACAGCTCCAACTCTCAGATATATTTGGCAACTCAACACTAAGGGTTCCCTTGCGTCTCCTAGGCAGGGGGAAAGTACATCACACAAATAACTCCTAATTATCTCCCAGTATCAAGGTGACAGCAGCAGTTACCTAGAGAAAGCAAGAGCACAAGCAACACCAAAATCTATACACTAATTTATAAAATCCTATTTTCAATAAATGCAATTTCAAAATCTTGCAGGAAGATTTATTTGGGGAGCAAGAACAGTTTTAACTATCAGGAAGCAAACTGAGGATCTGATGCAACTTTCCCATGCTCGTCACTATCCACTCCATATCCTAGAATCATAGAATCAAAGAACGGTTTGGGTTGGAAGGGACCTTAAAGATCATCAAGTTCCAAACCCCCTGCCACAGGCAGGGACACCCTCCACTAGCCCAGGTTGCTCAAAGCCTCATCCAGCCTGCCCTTGAACACCTCCAGGGATGGGGCATCCACAGCTTCCCTGGGCAACCCGTTCCAGTGCCTCACCACCCTCACAGTGAAAAATTTCTTCCTACTGTCTAGTCTAAATTTGCTCTCTTTCTGCTTATACCCATTACCCCTTGTCCTCTCACTACAATCCCTGATAAAGAGCGCCTCCCCATCTCTCCTGTAGCCCCCTTCAGGTACTGGAAGGCTGCTATTGAGTCTCCTCGGAGACTTCTTTTCTCCAGGCTGAACAACCCCAATTCTCTCAGCCTCTCCTCATAGGGGAGGTGCTCCAGCCCTCTGACCAGTTTCGTGGCTCTCCTCTGGACTCTCTCCAACAGGTCCAGGTCTTGTTTATGTTGGGGGCCCCACATCTGAACACAGTACTCCAGGTGGAGTCTTACGAGAGCAGAGTAGAGGGGGAAATGAACGTCACTGCATTTCAGTGAGGGCCTTGTTAATTTAGAACCAGATTAGAAAATTTGAAGTACCTGGTTGGTACATGACACCTGTTGGTACATGCCATAGGTGACCGGGGTGAACTTCCTACTCCTGATCTCTTCTGGGGCAAAACACAGCATAGTGCAACCTGATTATCCTAACTCAAGTCCCCCCAACCTGCTTTCCACCACAGAAAATTTTCATATCTTCTTCATAATTATCATTCACACAAAAAAGCCATTTCCCATTATTTTTATGCCATCAAGACAAAAATTTGTGATCAGGAGGTTTTGATATCCTGAAGAAAGTGTTTGCTGTGGATGGGGGTAAAACCCCATGAAGTGAAGACCAAGACCCGCCTGTAACCAACTGGCTTCTGTGGGACTCTCCGGCACAAGTTTTGTTTTATTTTATAAAAGAACACTACCTATTGTTATCACCACAAAGTTCTAGAAACTGTTTGCAGTCATATATTTTATATTGAGGAATCACATTACTAATATTCCTATAGGGCTTTAGACAAACAAGTAGTATGATAATAGTGAACTTGTAAATATTTATACTCATATTACAGTGCACTTAAAAACTGGGGGGGGGAAGTTAGTGTTTAAACTTAGAATGTGTGACCAGAATCTCTTTCTTTTGGCTATAAAGAAAGCACTTGAACTGAGAAAGATATTTTGTAGTAGAAATAATAGGTCTCAAGTCCTTCCTCTGTTATTGCCAGAAGCTAGCCTCCCACACAAATTCAGCATTGCAATACTGAATTGAAGCTGCTGTTTGAATAATACAGCTTAACATAATGGGCTATCACCAAAATAATATTTTTCTTGGTTCTTTTTTTTTTTTTCCTGGCCAAACAGATATGTTTCTTGAACTGTCTCATGGAATTTTTCTGATATTTTTATAATGAGATTTTTTGCATTGCTCAACAGCAAATAAGACACCACCACATGTCAAAAGTATCTGTCCTGAAAACTGCACTGATGTGTACTGACACCTACAATCAGAAAATCTTAATTTTAATAACAGTCTCAGACCAATTTTTTAAATTTTATGTGTGACCATGGAAGAATTATTTACAGAAAGTCATAGGAAAAAAGGAAAGATGTTTGTTCTTCTTAAATGAAATATAATTTTACAGTTCATTTGATTCTTGTTGAATATAAAGCACTAGACATGCAATACAGAACAGGTTACTCATTTCAAATAAGGCAAAGGCATGGCAAGCATTTTGCTTACTGTGATGTTCTAAAACAATTAAATTGCTAATTGGACAGCCTATAATGTTAATATCAACGTGCCCCAAACACTAAACTGTTTTTCAAGTTTATTTTGCATTCAGTACTGACTAAATAAATGTAAAGTTATTCATGAATCATGCAACGAATCCAGGGGTTAACCAGCACCCAAAATGGCAGTTCTGGAAAGATGTGCCCTTTGCTGAAACCATCCTTGTTACTGGTTACTTATAAGTTAGGATGGAATTCATTTCCTCAATTCAAAAAGTTAGTTCTTTCAATTTGCCTAAGGTCTTCTTTAGTCAATGGAAAGAGATCAGTATCTCCAGAAGGCAAATAATTCTATCCCAAAACATACGTTTAACACCAAATAATTTTTAGATAGGTAAAGTTCAGCTAGGATTTACCTCTTTGCATCCAGTGCTAATACAAATCCACGCTGTGATCCAAACACCTGAAGGACAGTCTGCTTTCAATTGGTCTGTTTTGCTACAGGGGAAATCTGTGTTTAACTCAATATCCAAATCCTTTTTGTTACTATTACTACTTTAATTTATGACATCAGTGAAGCATTTGCCAAAACCACACAGACAAAACCTTTTCTAAGCATATAAATTAGACTACTTTTTGCTTTTTCTTCTAAGGTAGTTTTGATTCCTTCCTCTAAAATTACACCCAAGTTAGACAGAAGGGATAAAATTAAAGACTCCATCTAAACACAACTTCTGCATCGTCCTACAATGATAAACTGTGCAGACAATGTAAGTCATTCCTCTTTACACCCCTTTAAAAAACAGGTTTATTTTGCCAAAGATAGTCAGATTTGAAGAATAAGCTTTATTTAACTCTGTAGATTTTTTAAAATTTAATTTAGACACTTGAATCAATAGTGCAAACCAGAAAATTTAAATTATCTGTTCTGACTGAATCTCTGCAGAGAGTGCTTGTTGAGTCACTAGGACAAGTAAAAGCATGAATCACTAATTCTGTTAAAGAAAATCATATCATACAGACAATTTGATGTTTAGGAAAATTTTGCAAAATCATGCAACATTCATATTTCAGGCATTTCTGATAGTGTAAGCAGGGGAATTAAACTGTCCAAAAAGGTTTACTGAATTTACATGTTTGTATCTTTTCTTTTTCATATTTTCAAACTTTCCCAATGCATCAAGATTCTTTTACAAACGATAAAGGAATATACTCTTAAGTGCATTGATTATGTATTCGAAGAAGTCCCAAAACTCAAAGAGAACCGTTCTGTTATACACTAAAATCTACATTTTTTCTTAAGAATACTAGAGGTCTAGTAACGAGGTAGGACTATTGCTTATGTGCCTAAATCACTATTGCTCCAGTGATTTCGGCACATAAGACCTTAAACGTGTTCTGAAATGGGGAGTTACTTTGAAACTTTAGAATATCTTCAAGCAAGTTCTGTTGTCTCAAGATCAACATTTCATACCTCAGAGGCTGGTTTATCAGCCACATTTCCTCCTAGGCAGAAGGTGCTGACAGATAAGCTCCTTTAAATGCCCGCAAACTAAAACACCGCCAGTGCTCTGAAATACAGGAGTGGGTGCATTTAAAGGTTATATATGCATTGATTCTTCACAAAAAGCAAGGCACCTTAATGTCTAACACTATTGCTACCTAGTAGCACACAAGGGATAATAACTAACCTTAAAACAACTATTCAACTGGTCAACATCTAGAGAGCAAACATTTTATGCAAAATATATTCTTTCATATAAGAATGCTTCTGAGCTGCTCATTAGAAAGTAGTAATGTGGTCTCACTGGAACTAATAGGGACCACAAGACAACACAGGTCTGCTTCAAAGGGGGAAAAAACTGACATAAAGAGACAATTTTAATCCAAAAGAGAAAAAATATTGTACAGGATCTTATACTCGGAAGTTTATTCCTGATTGATCCAACAGACTAACAACTATCTGGGTTCTTCTCTGTATTTCACAGCTGAGCATCATCCCATAAACACAAGACCTGTACAGCTTCCTTTTTTATAGTTACACGGGTAAAAATAAATAGACACAGAAAAAAGGTTACTTGATCCTGCAAACATGATGCAAACTGCATATTTGTTAAGATTACTTAATTCACTAAGAGTTATAATTTCCTATTTTACTTCTATAAATCTGACAGGCATATTTCAGAAATATGTAAGTGAAGCAATTGAGAGTCATAAATTACTTGAAGTTTCTAGAGAGAAAGGGAAATGAAAATTTTATCATGAAGAAGCCAGATTGACACGGCTCACTGAGACGAAAAATAAAGGATCATGAACTAGCGGTATTTTAAGAAGCTGTTACAGTTGCTGTTTTAGAAGTATTGAAGATTAAATAGCTAAACAAAGGATGTGGGTGAGGGAGGAAAATAAATAAGTACATAGGTGAAGAAATAAACAATGAAGTGGCTTTGCCAGCTGGTGCTCCTTACCCCCAAAAGAACACTCAAACCTGTCTGTCAAGCTACCACTGCTTTATACACATTTTTCCTCTTCAGACTCTCTTTGTACCAGTGTTTTCAGTCAGTAACAAGACTGGTTACTCAAACAAGAAAGTGAGCTCTAAAAGGAACTTCAAATTTGTCAGTACAAGCAGAAGTGAAAAACAGATGCAGAAGATGAACTGACGATACAGCGCAATACCAAGAACACCAGAAATACGGAAATGCAACTGAAATATTTTTAAAGAAAGAAAAGGAAATCACAGTACAAACTGCCAATCTAATTAATTAAAACATACTTCAGAGAAAAAAGGAAATTCTACAAACAGACACACTCAAGAATTGGAAAATAATTTTAGCTAAAGAAAACTACAGTGAACTTTTTAATATATTTGATAATTAAGGTTCCACAAATAAGACAGTAAGCGTCCCATGGTCATTAAGTTGTGGGGAAAGAAGCAGGATGAAGAAAAACAATGGAGAAGAGAAAGAGTTCAAGACTCCAGGTGGATGCCTTTGGTATGTAAGGTGTGTAACAAAAGCACATATATCTGTTTACACACAGATGCACTCGAGGACAGAGCAAGTCTGGCTATGATGATACAGGATGATCAGAGAAAACAAACTATTTTGTGAAGAACATTTGCATAGTGAAACAAATATCCAGCTGATCTGTTAATCCAAAAATAGTAATTTAAAAATAACCACTGACATCCACAATCTATTGTGAGTGTTCCCCAGTTTGAAGCATAAATCAAAATAAAACAAAATACTAATCAGAAATGAGGCATATTAGATCTGTAATATATGCAGGCTTCAGTGGCTTAGCATTTCCTAAGCCTGGATGACGGTGTATTTGTTTATGCACAGTATTACGGAAGAGTCAACTATTGAAGGTCAAATCTAGACAGATGTGCAAGGATTCAGAATGAATAACCAAGAACTCAGCCTTTAATGTAACTTTTTCTGACAGAGCAAAATAAGTTATCTATGTGGAGATCCACTTCCACTTTGGTGCCAGATAAGAAATGAATCCCTTTTGCATCACCACCTTGTAGTGTCTGTGGCTGACATTTATACTGCACCACAGCAGTTGTGAGAAGCTAGGAACAAAAGCCTAAAGACTGAGCACAGAATTTGACCTATTTGCAAAAACCATTGATATATTTAGTAGGCAAGCAGTGATCTAGATGAGAGCTACATATAAGACAAGTTTTTAGCCTAAATACCTTAAATATGTTTGCATCTACTATGTAGAATAAGCTACTGCTATGTTGGAATTACAAACGTATGCTAAGGTCACACTCAGAAGTTTTTGTAACAGTTTAAAAAACAAATAATCAACAAACCTCAAGCCGATGCGCTACTGAACTTGTGCAGAACTCATTAAAGTCTGTTGAGAAGAAATCATTAGCATACATGTAAGCAACCAGTCAAAGTCCAAGGATCATTACTGGGCAGCAGTTAATCAGCTCCTTCAACAATGAGAAAGCTCAGGAGGCAGTAACTCCCTCCTGCTCCTACACACAGATGTGCTTTTTTCCTCCCACCTCACTTCTGTTTGAAAGGAAGGCGGAAGACAAGCCTGTCTGAACTGACATACCAGGGGTTTCTGTAGGACTTGCTCTGAGCAGTTTCCTGGGAAGCCTGAAGCAAACACAGCCAACCAAGCAAGCACACCGCTGTTCCCCACTCTGGGGAAAAGGTGCACCCATAAATACAGATCAAGCAAGAACAATGGAAGATGCTGACTGTCAAGGTGGGAATCATGCAAAAAAACCACAACAGGACACCAACACACGCACATGTGAAATTCTTCTTGATTCTCTCTCTTGTGATGGGTGGTGCCGGGGTTTATTTGCAGTATGAAGGAAGCTGATGTGTCCTTACGAATACACAAATATACCCCACAGGTGTAACTTTCAATATTCTTCCCCAGGCAGTGCAAAGAAAACATTTTCTTTACCAGCACAGTATAACCGCTAGCAGTCCTGAGATGGACCAAGGAATTGCTGACATCTGTCTGGAGTCAGATACTGGAGAATGACTTCAGGAGCACGTGCATCTCCCACAGCAAACACACAGCTGCCTTCAAACCACAGCTGGTCAAAGCGAAACCACCCCTCAGAAGTGGGTGCAAAACAGCAAGTCACTTGTAGCAGGTATTACTCTTGTTTCTTGATAAGGAAGGACACAATACTACATTTGAGAACAGGTAAAACGAAGAGTACAAAGCAGCTGTAAATCTTATATTTTCACAGTAACATATGCCCTTTTGCTCTTACCCTACCTATAACAACACCAATAGCAATGAAGGATTTCAGGAAAAGTGATGAGCAGCATACTAACTGACAAAAAAACAGACAGTTCTGAGATGAGTAAATGTATTTCTATATGCATTCTTGTGCATACAATATATATCTACTTAAGTTTCCCAATTTAAACGTAGAACCAAGGCTCTTACATCAGCTTTTACCTATCTGGAAAGACAAAAACTGTGCAGCAATTCTAACAGTTCTGAGGTAAAGATGGCTTCAACATAACTTTTTTATATGCTCTAGACATCAAAAAGCAGTTGTTTTACCTCTTGATATTAAGCAATGCCCAAGGTATCCCTGTAGGAGTGTTGAAAGCAGGTAGCAATTTCTCTCCAAGCTCCACTGCCTTTTTTCGGAAAACCTGTAAGTTAAGAAAAAACAAAGTGTTGGAAAAAGCATTGTTGCTCCCACTGAATTAATTTAGACAATACTGTTATTGAGCGTATGACAGAAGTAATCTCAGAACAGTGAAGCATCCCTGTTTTTTTAGGGTGATGCCAATGAACCAGCACAACCCATTTTCCATTATATGCAGTAACAGGAGAGCTCACACAGCAGGATCAGAGTGACGATGTCCAGACGACCTGCATCTGGCATGACCAGCATCAAGTCAGCGACATTGGCACAGTCAGACCTGCTCCAGTTTTTGCAGAGCTGCCTGCCTGCTCCCTGCCAGGTGCTCCAGGGTCAGGGAGGGGGCCATGAACCAGGCACGCTGAGGGATCCAGGCTGGCTCGCAGGCAGCTCCCTGCCCCAAGTGACACTTCCTCCTAGAGTGATGGGGATGCTGCCCCAGAAATGCCACCTTTGCTCTGTGTGAGGTTTATTAACAGCGGCTGAGCATGCCATGGGAACCCGGGCTGGATCACTGTGTACTTGCTTTACCGCAAATGTGCTGCACGGGCAATCTGCAGCAAATCCCACCCCTCCTCCCACTTCCTCCCCCTCCTTCCCCCCAAAAAAAAAGAATTTCTGAATCACCACTGTCTTTGTGGACTCAGCTGGCTTATACCCAGATGGGTATCAATGCCATGATGCACTGAAAAATTGGAATATACACCTGCAGGTAACTGCAACTTAGCTGGTCTTTAGCCTGTAAAGAGTTTCAGATTTAATCTTAAAAACAAGAAGTGGAAAGACCCCAATTGCTTAAGGTGTGCCTACAAGAATGACAAACAATTTAACATCAGAAACTTTTATGTTCAGAGTAACAGTTACAAAGCTAAAAAAGATTTTTCTCTCCTTCAACTGCCAGCTCACCTCAAGTTACATTAACCTGACTTTTCAAGCACTGAGTGCTGCAGTAAGAGAGTTTTTAATTAGAAGCAATATTGGTCCAACTTAAATATAGAAACCTATTTAGTGATTTCAATATGTGGATGTTCAAGTCCTATTTGCTTGGAATTACACTGGGATCCTGCATAACACTGAAAGGGTTTATCCCAGGTGTAGTAGCCAAAATACAAAGTCACCTTCATCATTCTCCCTTTTCAAACAATGGCTCCCTTCAATTACCTTTTTTCCCCTCAGACATATTTCTGATGAATTTTTATTTATGCATTAGAAATCCACTTACACATCTGATACATCTTGTGGTGTAGCTAAATACAGTACAGAGAATTTTCAGAGATGGAAAAAAATGCATATGTGTTTATGTGAATACACAAATAAAGACATTTGCCTGTCAATACAAGGTAATGAAGAAATTTATTTCCATACAAATAAAATACAATTTATAAAATATAATTTATAAAATCCCACTTTCTAAAAGACACTGTGAGTAATGGATTTTATTATTGAAAAATATGTAATCAGCAGAGAATATAAAACTTGGTGATAATCATGTTATCATAAAGAAACTCCAGACTACCACACAGCCTCTTCATATGACACAGATCTCAAGATTTTTGCAACAACAGTCCAAGATTTAGAATTGCAGTACAAGATATTTGAGGCAGGTTAAATAACTTGAAGCCAGATTATGGCTGGAGTCAGAAAAACATTTTTGAGTGGATTGCATGTGAGTATTGGGACAAGCTTGAAGTAAGGCAGCAGGGAAAAAAATCAGATAACATGTTCCTTCTGACTTCCCGGTTTACCAATTGTGTGTATTCTGCTGACAATTAGTTATGGATCTGTGATCTTCATCCAGCACATAATTCAGTCTCTCCAAGGGTTAGATCCTTGAGGGCCACTCAGAAACAGTTGGCACAGAACATAATTATCTCTTAGTAGATTTTCTTGAGAGGAGCAAGCAACAGTAACCCCACCAGGAATACACAAGCTGTCCCCTCGTTACACTATGCAGATGCATTTGTTCACCTTGGTTGGTTGAACCCAAATCTATGCTTTGCTCTTTCAGCACAAGAGAGGCCTTCTCAGCCTTTTGTGACATAGGGTGTGATCAACTCATCAGCTTACCTTAGCGTCTCTGCCCTGAAACACTGAAGGTGAGTGGTTACGATGACCCTCCCAAGCAATGGGCACACAAGGACCCAGAATTTCTGCAGAAGCATCTGCTGCGCAGTGTAAAACCCTATGTTTTGCTGTATGTAAAGGGGGGAGATATTTTATTTTATGGCATGTGCTTAGAGGTGCCATATGTACTCAGTTTAGATGTGTATTCAAGGACAAGAGGAGATCTCCCTTTCAAAAAGCACATACATATTTAACCATAGCAACGGCAGCAAGGCTCAGTAACTGCTGTACCTTACAGCCTGGACCTTATTAATCCTTCATCACAGAAAAGATTACACGCAAGCTTAAAAAGAGGTCTCTCGAAATAAAATTGCCTACTTCATGGAAATGTCAAAAACAATGGTTATAAAAAAATAAACCCACGCAACATGAAGCACTAAGGAAATATTGTTCCACATATGGATATGCAAGGAAAATGTAATTCACTCCTGATAAGGACAGTGAACATTAGAACACACAACGAAGCCAGGCATTCCAACTTCCTTCTTGTCCAAAATAAACCTCTTCCAATGTTGTAAACAATTTTCCTAGCAGGCAACCAGAATTAAAAAAAAGTCTTTAAAGCATCATACAATTTTGGAACAAGTCTTGAGGTGAACATGCGTGTCTTGTTTACAAGAGAATTTCAACAGGTTATTACTTAATACATGCTAATGATTTTCCTTCCCCTTCCAATGTTAAAAGAAATGTCAACTATGGACGTTATCCAATTTTATCTCTAGGGCTAATTTAACATGGCTGAACAACTGACTGCTAAATCACTACCTATTAAGTAGCACAGTATAGGCAAGAGTGACAAGAATTCAGCACTCGCACTCTAAGTGACCAAACACAATAAATAGCAACTTCACACAGCAAAATCATGCTCTTTCAGTAAGGGTAAAAGGGGGAAGATTAATAGAGGAAACATTTTTCAATTTGTGGCTTTAACAGTTAAAAATAATAATAGGAAAAAATGGATGTTGTAATTATTGCACACTGTCCTCAGTGATCACCGTATTTTTCTCTTGCAGAAACTTCTCATGTTGGAAAAGAAACAAATATTGTATAGGATACGATTTTTTTTTTAATAATAAAAGTGAATAAACAATAGAAACTTCTACTTAATATCTCTACTGCTGACATGAATTTCAACTTTTTGCCAAGCCCTAGTCTTTCCCCACTATTACTCAGGAAGGTGATTTTTTGGTAAGCAAATCGTAAGACAGCTATTACTGAGATGCACAGAGTAAAGGCAGAAATAACAGAGCACAAAAATAAGAAGACATTATATATAATAAAGGAAAAAATCTACAGCAAAATTTCCCATCACAGTGGCTATCTTGAGAGGCTTGAGCACTTTTCCTGACCTCTCCTCATGGATGCTCAGCCAGCAGTAATGAAGGCTTACTTACACAGATACTCTGAGTACATCAGACCTGGAAGAAGTCACCACGGTTCCACGCCTGCACCCACCCTTCACCTCACATTCCCACACCTCTTCCTTCTCTGGGCTTAAATACTCACCTGCTAAAGGTCTACAAACCATTTCCAAGACCTCCACTACTCTGTCATTTCTGGACTGCACACTTTTTAAGGGAAAGGGACTGTGGAGTTATTTCCCTGACGTATCAGCTGTCCCTTTATCAGGTGAGTATCACCTGTCCCTTTATCAGGTGACACAACAAGTAAGCCACGCTGTGATCAAACTCTTCTTTTAAAATGGGGATTCAGAGGAAAGTATTGTGGCTACCTTTAAAAAGCAACCAAACCACTAAAAATTGCACTGATGTTTAACTTTGCTAGATACTATACTACAACAAAGAATATTATTCTAAGTGAAACGCTGTGATTCAGGAAAGAAAATGATAATTGGTATCAGTCAGAAATACATGATCAGGACGTAACACTATAAAGTCAGGTAGAATATTAAATGCTTTCTCAAGCATTTCTCTCTACCCTAATTTTTGCCAGAAGACAGATTTTGGATGTGAGACAGTACTTCTTTTTAAACTCAAAGTATTATTAACATCTTTTAGAAGGTTTATGTAAGATCTCTGACAAACTTGTGTAATACTGATATTCACTGAGTGAAGGTCTTGTATAGGAAAGTCTCCTCTGTGAAATAAACACACAGACTCCCTCCACACTCTGCAGTCCTACTCATAACTAGAATCAGCACTAAAGCAAATTAGATACATACTATAGTCACAAAATAGATTATACAGAAGACAGAGCTACTACATTTTCTATTGAGACCTGTTTACATTAGTAGGCTTGGAATTGTTAGTCAAAATAAGCTCAATACAGCACCTTCGTTTTCCTTCGAGTTACCAATCTCAAGTGCCTTAAAAAAACAGAAGCCACAGCAAACCCTGTCACTGTTACTCCAAGCCAGTAATTCTTCGAACATTAGAGTATGTAGTAATGCATAAACAAGAAATCCACCTCACTGCTGCACACACCCTGCTTTCCTGTTACTGTCTGTTCATTCCACAGGCAACACACAACACCAAGCCAGGGAGCAAAACATTATTTTCTCACTTTGTTTTTGAAATACATATAAATATTTTTGGTCTTCATAAGAGAGAACAAACTAACTTGGGAACTCCCCCTACTGCACAACCACGACACAAGCTGCGAGGAGGTACGCTTTCGCACAGCACCACACCTATACATGTCATGATTCCCAACACCAAGAATCATCCACTTCCTCAGGAACTATTATCTCCATCTTTCATTCTCATAGAACTGCTAGCACTATTACTGAAAAAGGTAAGGAAAGTAACCGCATTTACATACAAAGTACTTCCCCAGCAGTTTTACTACAGTAACTGTTTTTCTAATAAAAAATTCCTTATTTCTCTCAAATGTGACTAATTCAGTGAGGCACTCCTGCTTAGAAAAGCAGTTTGGGTATGGGGTTTTTTTTTGGTTCTGCTTACTTTGTGCTACTGATGCAAATGTAGAGGTTCTGGGTGCAAATTACAACACAGAGACAAACTTTGGAAGAAAAAGCAGTTGTGAATTTAATAAACCAAGTTTTCCAAATAACCGTGTATTTAAAACAGCTACTTGCATTCTCTACACAGCCTTGTGGCAAGCAGGTATCAAAAGTGTGTTTTGTGATTTTATTTTTTTAATGGATTTAGAGAAAAAGTATTTTTATTCTAAAAGAGATCGATAAGTCATATGTTCAGAACTGTGTTGCTCATGTTAGAAGACCCAGTCCCACAATCAATCAGATTTTCCAGACTCTTGTGTCCATTATCAAATCTTATTAGGGAAAACAGTGTTCCCACAGAGAAACGATCTGCCTGCAAAGATGCAACTGCAGGGCTAAGACCAGAGCTGTCATTTGGTGAGCACTGGCTTTCATTATAGTGCAAGAATGTTATCTCCTCTGTATAAACAAAAACGTTTCCTCTAGCTGGAATGACAAATCCCTTTGAAAATGTTAGATTACCTCATCATAGATTTAATTGCTGTTGCTAATCAGGAAGAAAAGAAAACACAGGAAACAAAGAAATATGTTAGAATTGAGTATGAGGCACATATAATTAAAAAAGAGCATAACATGCTACATTATAATAAGTTAAGAACATCCAGAATTCTGCCTTAAAAAGTCTTTCATCCGAGGGAAACCAGAAGCTAAATTTTAACACCAGTGGAAACAATCCCTTTTTTTTTTTCCTTCAGTTGACAAAGATATTTCCTCCACATCGCTAATTCTGCCAAATTAAGCATTTTTCATTTTTGTTTAATATTTACAGATAGAAACTGACAAGCCACTAAGTGAGATTTATTGCTTTCTTTCCTGTACCTGACTGCCTTTCCCAGAGGGGTAAAGAATGAATATTTTAGTGCAAAACCAGGAAACGAGAGCAGAAAAATGAACAGGGACAGGCTGCTTTGCTGTTCCTCAGAACACTGAATAGAAATCCTTTCAGTGTAACAAATGTTGACTTAGGTTTAAAAAGATCTGCTAACAAAAGAGAACTCTCTTAGAACTTGTTCCAATACCTTCCTCCCTGAAAGACAATCCAGGATTTTTGCTATGTTTCAATTTGTTTTATTTTTACAACGAAAGATTAGAAGTATTACAAAAATTGAGGTGCTGCACCTGACATACTGCAATAACTGAAATGGGGTAAGCTGAATTCTTCTATTACCTTCAACACCAAAGGGTAGGACACTTAGGTGTTGCATTATTTGAAATAATTTCCTATAACATATTTTCAGCGTTTATGACACCTGCATAAGTTACCCAGCTGCTGCATTAATTCAGCAGCAATTATTGGTTTTACAATCACTGTGACCTTGACATTAGCAGATGGTTTTGAGCTTAATTTCAGTCAGTCCTCGCTCGTGACTGAGCAGGGTCAGTTAAGAATTACCTGTGCTACAAGGTTAGGAGATAGTTAATAATGTTTCTGGAAACAAACACTGCCATGAGTCACATCAATGTGGTAACCAGTACCAACAGAAGGACCCAATGGATTTCATTTAGGACCTTCACAGCTAGAGTTTTACTTATTGTACACCCAGATCCAGAAGTACCAAGAGAGTGTTTTGGACATTTTCCTCAGGAAATGTTGTGGGTCCAAGACCAACTTGCCAGCTCTGGGCCAGCCCTGGTCCTGCTGGACCTGCGTGGAGCACACGTGAAATGCCATACCAATGCCTGAGCCCACCTCCCGCCCAGAGCTGCACCCAAACTCATGTCTTCCTACCAGGATACAGAAGAGGACAGTGCAGAAAAAATGAGTGGCTCCACTGAAGGCTACACCTACAGTGGTCAAAGACAAGCCAGTGCTAATCAGCAAGACCGCACATGCTGACGCCCAAGTCTGCATCAGGCTCTTTATCACTCTGTGTTCTGGAAGGGCTTTCCTGTTTGCAAGCATAGCATCAGACCCAAAGCATCTTTGCCCATCTGTACTACTTTGCTCAGAGCTAATAAGCCTCCCCTCAGTCCCCAAGAGCAGAGGGTCACTGATGGCCAAGTGGAGCAGGCATGGCTCTCTTGGGGTTGCACCAACCTAATGCTCAGAGACTAGGCTGGATGGGGAAG
>NW_010135848.1:133532-151154 GCF_000699245.1 Pterocles gutturalis
CCCCCCCCTGTCCCGCCCGAGCCAGACCTGCTAACAGGGGTATCCGAGGCGTACTCCACCCGGATAGTGAAGAGCTGACTACGAGCTGGAAATTTAAATCTGTGTTGTTTCCTTAAAAGCACTGTGAAGGAAACAGAGCTTCAGCTTCAGCTTCTTTACAAAGCATGGCTTGTCACACCTTCACATGAGAATTTTTATTGGAGAGAGCAGCATTTTTTTTTTTTTAATTGAGAATTTAAACAAGTCACACCCTCGAAGATTAACGAAATGCAACCAGTCAGGTTTTGATTCCATTGGGATGCCAGCAGAGGGAGCACAAATTAAACTTACACAGCACAGTGGAGGGGCATCTTGAGATACGGAGATGTCACAAACCCCAGGAAAAGGACTAAATTTAAAAAAAAAAACAAATCTGGTGAATAATCTCATGTGCTCCCCTCTCATTAAAATTCTCAAAGCAGTGTTAGTTTTCATGCAAATCTCTCCCTCACACATATAAACAATATCACAGCTGTATAAAGCAGGAGGAATGTTTCCTTCAAAAACAATTACAATCTGCCGCCATTCCCACTATCCTAATCAGCATCTACTGTCACACAGTGCTGGACTGTAATGTGTTAAAAACAAATAGTTTTCAGTGGCGAGAGCCTGGAAAATATTGGTCCAGTAGCAAAAGAGGCCTTTCTATTCCAGTCTAAGGCTGAAACAGCCACAGGGTAGTATTTATAACAAGATCTTCAGTACGAGAATCCAGAGCTTATGCTTCACACATCTCTGAGAGCAGCAGACATCAGAGTGCTCAAATCTTGAGAAAGCTCTTGGCACCCCAGATGATGTGGCAATTCAGGAAGGTGTACATAAGCTTCCAGCTTTTGAGAACCGTGATTGTAGAACTATGCGAATAACCTTACTGGAGAGATTCTGGCAGCTTGTGGTATCTGTGAGCAACAACCTTATCTCACCTGCAAACTGCTAGAGCAGTACATGTCTTTTTCACAACTTGAGGAAATAACAAACACAGGTAAGCTTTCAGATTCGTACTGTCCTTTCCACAATATTCCAGTATGCTGGTCACCAACTCGTAGAAGAAAAAGATGCTTATTACAAAAATTAATTACATTTTTGGAAAAACAAAACAAAACAAAACAAAAAAACCCAAAAAACCCAAAAAAACCCACCAAAAAACAACTCATTCTTTTATTCAATTAGCCTTTTTGTTATGGTTTCACTGATGGCAAGAAAATTATTTTTTTTTCTAGCTGATTATTGTACCAAAGAAGTCACATAGTACCATGAAGAGTCCCCCCTGTAGAAAAGGCTGTAGAGAACTCAATCAAATGGTAATAACTGGATTAGTGAGAGATTTAATCCGAATGTACATAGCAACAAGTACAAAATTCCTCAAGTTATCAGCAGTAGCTAACACATGTAATTACTTCAGTTATTTTTTAACTAAAGAATTTCTAGGTAGATATACTGTGTTTGAAAATCTTATTTTAAGAAGGCCAGTAATAAATGGTATAAATTGTCAGAAAGAAGGCAAGGCATAAAACAAAGAAGCATTAATATACAGTAACTTATATACATCTGATTTCCACTTTAACATTGGAATTAAAGAAGGGATTGCTAAATAACTGCAAAATTAGAAAATCATAAAGGAAGAGTTTGTTCCAGTTATATTTAGTTATTTCCTTTTGTGCTATTCATGTGTATTTAAGATTGCTTACACAAACATGAACTCAAAGTACAATTTAACAGGAAGAACTTTAAGACCACAAGATCAAAAGTAATTGGTAATTTATCTATTAATGTCAAGAAAGCATTGTTTTTTTAAAAGCTCATGTATACTTGCGCAATTAAAAGCTTAGCTACAACCTATTAGTACCTGTAAAGCTCATGAATTGACCATTTAATAATATCTCTGTTGTGATAATTCAAGAAGAAGTAGTGATGAATGTAGTAAACAAACGTTAACTACTGCCTGTAAGGAAGGGAATTTGTTAGGCATAAAAGCCTTTGAGAATTCCTCACCCCAAACTCAGGGCAATCTTAATTTTTCAAGAGGTGTGATACACAGCATGCACAGTGAGTAATGAGTTGGATTTGCTGCATACGTGCAGATCAACTGCGCGCTTGCAGCTGGCTCCTGAGGCCCAAAAAACACAGGTAACAAGACTCACGCCTACAAAAGCTGTGCTCAAATCTTAAGACTCTGAAATCCCACACTACCCCAGAAAAATAAATTATGAGGCAGCTCTATGTCAGTAAATCAGTGTCTAAGATTTGGGATACCAGTCTTGCGTATGTCAGCAACAGAAAGCCTGGAATCCCAGGTCTCCAGTTGAATAAAGCATGTGCTTCTAGCAAGTGCAGATGGCAAGCTAGCAGGCATTAAAACTGTCAGCAGCCCATGATGGAGGACTGAGCCTACATCTAAAAGCTAGTGGAAGTTTTAAATCTCTGTTTTTACCCGATATCCACATAACTGGAACAGGATATTAACCCACTATATACATATTAATACTTTGGCATGTCCTGCTCTGGACAACAACAGGCAACACTGTAAGAGGCACCATAAAACTGCACAACTGAAGGATGAACAGACACTATCACTATTAATACTATGGCATGTCCTGCTCTGAACAACAGGCAACACTGTAAGAGGCACCATAAAACTGCACAACTGAAGGATGAACAGACACTATCACTAAAAAAACTCCTTCCCAAGACTCCTCCATCTCCAACAAAACAACCCCCCCTCAAGCCTGCAGAAGTCTGATATTCTCCTTCCCAAGACTCCTCCACCTCCAACAAAACATCCCCCCTCAAGCCTGCAGAAGTCTGATATTCAAATGCTTAGATGCTGGTGAGAGACACTGTCAGCCCTAGAAGCAACTCATAGACTAACACCAGGGAAGGATGTCAAAATATGTAATGTATTCAGTGCTCAGGTCTTCTACAGTTAAGGAAGATGAAACATGTTTTTGAAAATATATTGGATGCAAGTAAATATGGATGGAATTAAAAATACGGCCTATACAATAGAAACTCATTATATTGTGAAGCGATACAGAAAACATCTGGATGTCATCTTAGAGGTTTGTGGTTTTCCTGATTAAGGAATCAGCTGCCTTAGTAAAATTACTCATATCCACCAATAATGAAGAGTATCTTTTAGCACAACTCCTCTGTTAAGCCACAAGCATCTGCTTCCTAATTTTCTTTTTATTTAATCTTGTGTACCCAGCCCAAGTGCTGCAACAACAAATTTAAATAGCTGCCTCATTTTACATCTTGCCAGCTATCATATCTAAACAAAGAATAGCACTTTGCATAGGAAACTCTCTTTTCAAGCAGGTGACCATTGAGAGGTGATTCAGCACTTTGCATATGAAACTCTCCTTTCAAGCAGGTGACCATTGAGAGGTGATTTGCAACACCATATGTGTGAAAGCAGGGGGTGGGGTGTAGGAGCCTAATAAACTTTGCATAGTGAATCAATATTACATAATTAATCTTGCATAAAGTGCTAACAGAAGATTCATTCCTGGCCTTGTAAATTCAATTGTATCTTTTAATTTTGATAACATTAAGTGATACGTAGTGATGCCTTCACTCTAAAGAACGCTCCTAGACTATGGTGGCAGGCATAGAAAAGGTTAAAATCACTCTGTGTAAGTAAAGGATATTCTATTTGCTTTTTAATGTTAACTCAACAGCAAATGGAGAGCTGCTTGTTTCAGCCACTGTTATGTGATACTTGTAAGTGTTCCAGCTGTTAAGAGTTTTAAATGATGCTTATCAAATACACAAGTATAACAATGTGAACAGGAGGCCAAGTATGCCTACTTCAATTGTCCTTCTGCTCATTTTTTTTTTCTAACTTCATTTACTCACTTTAACATTTTACTTCAACATCAGAATAACAGCTTAATGAAATGACTCTCAACAGTTGGAATCAAAAGGGTTCCTGGACAAAAGGGTCCAAGGCTCAGAATCTCCCATATTCTTCCATCTTCCTTGAACCTACCACTAGTATATCGGTACCTGCAGAGCAAACCTGGCCAGCTCGCCAAGCCAATGCAAAAAACTAACTACTCTGTCTTTTTGCTCTGGTCCCCCTCAAAAGGGCAGTCTTCCTGAATCACCACATAGTCCCCATCTGACACCATCACAGTTATTTTAAGTCAGGTATTCATATTGCTCAGGCCAATCCTCAAATGGTTAAAATTGACACTGACAATGTCTTCAGAGAAGACAAGAGTCCATCACAGGTATTTTAAGTCAGGTATTTATATTGCTCGGGCCAATCCTCAAATGGTTAAAATTGATACTGACAATGTCTTCAGAGAAGACAAGAGTAGCTCTTCTCTAGCCAGCTCAGGGTTTGTTCC
Source organism: Pterocles gutturalis (assembly GCF_000699245.1). NCBI lineage: Eukaryota > Metazoa > Chordata > Aves > Pterocliformes > Pteroclidae > Pterocles > Pterocles gutturalis. Next base: position 137,927 of record NW_010135848.1, read on the forward strand.
TTCTAGAGAGTTACTCCTATCGCTGTAGAACAATTGTCGTGGATCTGCAGTGGTAATGCTGTGGCCCTGAGAAATTAAAGGTATTTTAAGTCAGGTATTTATATTGCTCGGGCCAATCCTCAAATGGTTAAAATTGATACTGACAATGTCTTCAGAGAAGACAAGAGTAGCTCTTCTCTAGCCAGCTCAGGGTTTGTTCCTTCTAGAGAGTTACTCCTATCGCTGTAGAACAATTGTCGTGGATCTGCAGTGGTAATGCTGTGGCCCTGAGAAATTAAAGTTTTCCTTTTTCCTGTTGTTTTCACACAAAGTGGTCCAGAGAGCCAAGGGGCTGTGTTTTCATGAAGCTGTGGGTGAAAGTTCAAAGAATCACAGAATGGCTGAGGTTGGAAGGGATCTCTGGAGGTTATTTGGTCCAATCCCCCCACTTAAGCAGGACCACCTAGAACCAGTTGCCCAGGACTGTGTCCAGATGGCTTTTGAATATCTCCAAGGATGGAGACTCCACAATCTCTCTGGGCAACCTGTGCAGTGCTCGGTCACCCTCACAGTAAAAACCTGTTTCCTGATTTTCAGTGGGAATCACACATGCTTCTGTTTCTGCTGAAAGTTATAAATAAATGTTCACGTATATCGTGGCACAGCATTAGGGCATGTACAGGGCAGTGTCATAGTATAGTCCTAAGTGACTTTTGCTCAAGCTATAGCTTCAGGACACACTGGAACAAACTTATTTATCAACAGGGGTCTCCTCTTGTAAGTTAGTAGTGACTTGCTTTAGAAAGAAGCAAACAGTAAACTACTACTAATTAAAGCAATTAATAACTAGCAAACTACATGCAATGCAGGTAAAAAAAAAGGATTAGGGCCAAGGAACAAAGCAGGATGAGAATCCAAACTGACAGGTTTGAATATCGGCGTTTTAAAAACAAGTCATGATGTTGGGCACAGATTTAGAGTTCCAGGCTCTACATAGACTTTGTTAAACACAAAAAGCTTAAAGAGTCTCATTTGCATCAAAGTGTACTCTAAAGTTCTTTACAGAGGTCCTCTTGTTCCTCTTCAGGCATGGGCAATTCCACTGACCATTAATTTGATGTGTTCACGGATACAGGAAGAATAAATTAAAACCTATTCTTTTAGAATGTTTCTTGTACTCTTCAAACATATATCAAATATAATGAGCATTCAATGAAAATTAATGTTGCATATTAAGGCTGTTCCCATGTTTAAACAGTAAAGCACTTCTTTTAATTCTTATACTAGGACTGAAGCCAACAAAGGAGTTTCCAGATTTTGTGATCTCAGATACTGGAAACGTCATAAATATCTTAAAAAGCAATCACAAGTACAAAAACAGTACCAACTGTCCATCCTAGATTTACTGCATGGATCGCTTAGGAGCAAGCAATTTGATCATAAAACTCTCTCATTGATCTTTCTCTGCCACCAGCAGCTACAGACTACTTCTGTTTCACTTTTACATGTATAGAAAAGGAAGCAAGAGTTTCAACTGTTCCTGCCCTAAGGTTTCAGCAGTTTCTCAGACTTCGAGTAACTGTTGATGACTGTCACAACTGCTAACATCATAGAAACTACTTCTTCATTTTGGTAGATTCCATTAAAAACAATGGGATCGAGAAGATGCCATTTGACTAAATTCAGACTGGATTTGCAACTATGCAAACAGCTTAGCTTGACTCTGTGACAGGTGAGTTTTGTAACACTAACATTGCATTGATGATGCATTCTGAAGAACTTATTTTTCAGGGGAAAGGAACATGCTAAGTTCTGCACACTCTGCTAAACACTGCTCTGTTCCTTCCTCTGACACACCATCTAGCTGGCTTTTTATGGAAGTAAAGTAATAAGAAAAAACTTCTTTTGTATAGCAGGAAAAGAAGATGGTTTTTTAACTCCATGTTTTCTTTCTTATTGTTGAGATCTCTCTGAAAGACAATAGCCACTGAATTGTCTGATGAATAACAGGCACATCAAACAAGCCTAAATAAAGTGTTTGTGTATTTTCCTTAAATTAAATATAAGAAATGTGAACTCTCTTGTAGTTCTCTTTATGTAAGCCAAACAGAAGGATTCAAGAGGGAAGAACTATGATTTAAGAAGCTGCTTTTATATTGCAAGTTAAATCATCAGGCAGACTAATTCAATTCCTTTCTGTTTACTGTAAGACTATTTCTCTTACTGGACAAGCCATAAAACTAAAGTGACTAAAATATAAGGAGGCAAAGAGACATTTCCAATTTTAAGAGTCAGAAAGAGGTGCTTTCACTGAAGAGCAGTGCTGCCAGCAAGTCATAAATTTATGAGCAATTCAACTGCTTCCCTGAATTCCCTGCAGTTAAAACTTTTTTTACAGTTAAATGTCAAAATCATTCTTATAATTAAACAACCATAAGATGTTCTCTCCAAAGATTACTATTATTTTTGAATGCAGTGTATATTTGGAGGAAATAATAGTTACAAGTATACATAAATATTTCAAGTATGCATAACAGCATATATAAGTATCACTACATTGCTTTCCATTCCTCCACTTGAAGCAAGGGGAAAGAAAAAAGGACATGACAGTCTGTAAACTCTCTCTGTTTTTACCAAAACTCGTGATATGGCTTTAGTGTTTTATTTTACTGTTTGACTGGACACTTCACATAGCCATTCCTCAAAATAATACTTTGCAGGTTTCACTAAATTATTTTTGTATTCGATGGTATGTAAAGTAAAACATTACAGTACCTCAACTGTAGTTTTAAGTTGGAAACAGATATAAAAACGTCTTAAAAGTATGATTTAGAAAAAAGGCATCTTAGCACCAACTACACTCATTAGTTCTATCACCTACTGTCACAGTCCATCAAGAAAAAACTGAGCATGGAGTTCTTCTTGCTATCTCAGTAAGTGTTTACTTTTGGCCTTAAGTTAATAATGATATTAACTTAACACACGACCTTCAAGCAAATCAGAAAGGCTGATGGCATTTAACATTGGACTAAATCTGCCCAAATATGGCGAATACCATCCCCATAGTCTCCTGCAGCAGTGTGGCAATGTTTGCCCAGAGCATCTCAGCAGTTATTGATCTTGCCTGGAATCAAGAAGATTATTTGTTCTTTCTTCCAAAATATAAATGGAAATAAAAGCAACTCTGGAGAAAAAAGACTAAGCACAGACTGAACGATATTTGTAAGAGATACCCTACAAGCAGCAAATGCTGATGAGAAGGTTTGAGTTATTCACTGGTTTTGCATGATAAAAGGAAAAAGATTGAAATTGTCTGTATACTGTGAATAGTGTTTTTAAGAACAAGTTGGGGAAAATAGCATCCTTTAAGAAATGGCATTGTGAGCTGCTGACTTTGTTCTGCAGCTGTTGGTTTGAAGAAAACAAAAAAGAGTTTTCAAAGAAAAATGGAAGAGAATTAGTTTCACAGCATATCCTTTTCAAATGATGATCCTGGAGTTCTAGTGGACTGTAAAATTATCTAGTCATGCTTGCAAAAATTAAGGACAACTTGCCCCCCAAGGGACAGCACGACTTTAAAGCACTAACCAGACTGAACCAGCTTCCAGAAACAACTGGTGTGGTTATTTTACTTAGCCTGCAAAAGCAGACGACTACCTAAAGTCTGAAGAAGAAACAAACCAGATGCACCTAGTTCTTCAGATTAACTAGTTACAGAGCCTTTTCGGTAGTTCAATGCATCTGAATCATAAGAAACAACAGAAATGGCACTTGATGCCAGGACGCAGATTGCTCTCTGTTAATTAAAGGTTGACACTACTCCAGTAACACTGCTGCTGGGTTGATCTTCCTTGTTTGCTTTAGAGTTTTGTCAGTTTACATAAGGTTGCTTCTTTGGATGTTAAAATAAGCTTCTGAGCCTTCACGTAGCTGAATGACAGGAGTCCCCTCATGCTGTACTGTCTTAACTAGCTACTATTTGAAGGTGTAACCAAGGTCAGGTGGGTTAATGTAAGCAATGAAAGGTGTTGAGTGAAGAATACCAGAGCTGAACACATCAAGCAAGTTCTTCAGAACATCTTACCACCTCTTGACCTCTCTTACATCTTACGCTTTACTAGAAAATTAAACAGGAAGATACCTGACCAGCTAACATGTATGGGAATACAAAAGTATAATACTTGTTGACAAAAGACTTGCAACGTAAACAGTGAGCTAAGAGAATCTGCTGTTTAAATACATCCTAAACCACTTCTCCTTGAGGAAAGCAAGTAACATTTATATAGAACACTGGCACTATATGCTACTCCTCTTCTTCACCTTCCAAATCTTCATGGAAGTTATTTTAGAATCATAGAATTATTTTGTTCATCCTCTTCTCAGTTTTTGGCTTAAGAAAAGTTTGCAGTTTGCCCATTTCTGTGCACTTAGCCCCTATGCAAAATGAGCCCTTATATTCATTGATTCGAGGAAAACAAAGATTTGTCTTTCAAATGCTTCATGACAGCTCTGTTTAGGAGCAATCACCTGCCAAAACCCAAATTCCCCTTGGCATCTGTTGTGCTGGAAGTGGCACAGGATTTTTCATGTGAACATCTTTTCCAAATTCCTTCTCAATCATTTGCACATAGGGAGCAAATACAGTCCGCATATGGCAGAGGCAAGCTTTTGGCACAGGAGAGACAGGAACTGCACTCATTTATCAACCACAACATTTATCAACATTATTCAACAGTTGCATTTTACAAACAAATGGCGTGCAAATGGCATGTGGATTCCTGCAGTTTCCAAAGGATCTGGTAAAAAGCTCCTTCTTTATCTTTCCTTTCAAATCTTTCATATTTCTGTTTGAAAAGCAATAGATCCCACCAAAAAAATATACAGGCCAATTAGCACTCCAGAAATTGATCCCAAGAGTTCATGCTAAATTTAAAGTCATTGAACCTTGTTTGTATCTGTTTCAGATTTGATCTGTTGAACAAGATGTATTGCGAAGTTCAAAGGAGACTAAAAGGATATCTGTTTCTTATGCAGTAAAGATGCCACTATCTGTACCTATTGCTGGAGGCACGAAGGGCATGCAAGAAGAGCAATGATGCCTGCTTCTGATTTTAGGCATTCAATTTTCTCAACGATTTTCAGTTAGCTTGACACAGCAGGACTTGCACATGGCACAAAGTGGTATTTGTAACGAATCCCTAATCTGATTCTTCAAACAGCAAAATAGATGAGGAACTTTCCCAATTTCATCATAAACTTCTGTTCACTTGATTTGTATTTTAAATAGTTAGAATTAATTAATGCTTACATATTCTTTAATAGAAGTAATTTAAATTTTTGCAAAAAGAGACAAAAGTAGAAGGATTCTTTGCTGAACCTTAGTAGTTGCCATCAGAATGAAAAACATGGGACTCTTCTGCTGGATGGTTTATGCTTTCATCTTCTCTAAGCTAATGAGGAGATGTTATCAGCTACCTAACTCCCGACTTAATAAAAAATAACCTCTAGATCAGACTCAGTCTATGGAGACAGACAACAAAATGGAATCTTACAAAAACCAGCTAAACATTATTAAAGATTTAGATGAAGAAATTAAGAATTATTACACGCCCAGAGTAAAATACAGCTACACACTATTTTTATGTGCACTTTTTGGGGAAAAAAAATCAGTACGATGATTCAATAACATTTATTACTTATCACCTAATTGAACTTTTATGATACATCCACAGAGAGAATATACTTTCCCAAATATTTTATATAGCCTAGAATTAAAGGAGGGTAAATTAATGCTGATCTATTCCTACTGTCAGCACCAACTGAGATATTTTTATGCTGCTTTCATCTGCAGAAATAAGTAAAATACTTGGCTGTGAAATTACATATAAGAACTATTCTTTAGATATGGAAAGTATATTTGCAACAATCTCAACACTGTTTGCAAATGGCTCCGCAGAACCATGTACTTAACCATATGTTCCACATCTTCTATTAAGTTTGCAGAACAGGACAATCTCACTAACTCTTCCGGCAATATGTTTTTACTCTTCTTTTATTCTGCTTTATTATTGCAATTGCATTTGTTGCTGCAAAATGACAGAACTGAATACTGAGATGAACGAAAGGCATAAATGTCTTGGGGACTGAATTTCTTTGCAGATGCACGGTGACTCTGGACAGACTGTTAATAACATATAATTTCTTCTGTACAGTATATTAACTCACATGGAAAGAATTCTTCTTTTGGGTCTATCTAGAGCTGCTGCTCAAAAGGAAAGCATCCACACTTAGTATTTCTGGTAGACATGCCCTCTCCAACTGTTCTGTAGAACCACAATGAGATGAAAATGCAGGAGCTGGTTGAGAGCCAAATCCTCAGAACAAACAAACCAGCTCCCTCTCAGCTGCTTGAATTCTACTTAATAATACAGCTCACGAGCTCATGTCAAACACACCAGCTGTTACAACCACAATCAGATATTACTTAGCTCTCATTATCATCCATTCTCCTAACAGTTTACCAGCTTTAGCATCAGACTATAGTAGTCTGTAGGTAAGCAGGGATTTTTGTTTAATGTAATGAGCAATAAAGCATTTCTGTTCACTTACTTCTAAAGTCAATGCATGAATGCAAAAACTTATCAAATAAGCTTGCCATGGGACAAACCAATTCTTTAAAAAAAAAAACAAAAAAAACCAAAAAAACCCCCAAAACTCCCCAAACAAACTGCAAAAGGAAAGCCACTAAAAGTGAAGAATGTGGTTATGTACAGGTCAGAGTTCTAAACTCATGTTGCTTAGACCAGAATCGGGGCTGTGGCTCCTGGTTTCATAGTAGGCTTGTAGCCCTAGTTATGGCAGCTGCAGCAGGCTATCACCATAGCTGCTCTGTCACCCTGCTGTGCATGTTCTCGCTGATGACAGACATCCAAGAGAAACATACCCACTGCTGGACTCCAGCAGACAGCAATTTACTGAATGAATGTAAATTGCCACTATTTTCACTTTACACTAGTAGAGTAGCCTGAGGGTCTTTATTATGAAGCAGAAAAATTGTTGGCGATGGCAGCTGATTGCATGTCTGGTGTGCAGGTGGCAGAGACTCCGTAAGGCTTCAGGTACTTAGAGCTGAGTAAGAGTTCCCAGTCATGGTGTGTACACGTGGTATCAGTAACTCCAAAAGCAGAGAGGGAAGAGAAGGAAAACCAAGAAGCAAAATTTCAAATTAAGTACAAGGCTGAAAATCACCATCTCTGTTACTATTCTTTGAAATGTCCTCAGCATTATGTGTGGGGCCAGCTTGAGAGTGCTGCACCAAGCAGCTAAGCAAGTAGCATGGGGAGAAAGGGAACAGAAGTATCAGGAACAAGGAAGCTTTTGGAGTACAGAGAACCTATTAAAGAGAGAGAGGTTTCATCAACAGCGACAGTATAATTGCACTGCAGGAACTTAACAGACAGAAGACTGAAGGGCAGTCTGGAACAGCAGAACAGTTTGTCCCAAAGAAAATCTTAGGGGTCAAGGTTATCTCCAGAATGTGAATCTATGGGGATTCTGTAGTGCATTTTGATGCAGCTAGCACAGAAAGAGAACAGTGTTAGGTTTATTAAAGATGGTGAAGACACTGAAATACTAATGGAGATTACAGACTGTGACTGCGGGAAACAGAGATTTTAAATCCTTCTGTCCCTGAGCAAGCTGTTAAGTGCTACATCAGAGCAGATATAAACCATGTTTTTATACACTGTAATGACAGCTTCCTGGGGAAATTCAGAGTCGATAAGAGAAAAAAGTAGCTCTTGACTTAGTTTGACATACTATTAACAGGGGCCACATGCTCCAATTCAACACACTGTTATAAACAAAATGTTCACTTTGTTAATGTTTACATTTGCAAAGAGAATCAAGAAGACCAGCTGAAATGAACTTAGAAATGAACTGCCAAATAGGTAAAATGCTTGGAGATGACGTGAAGGATAAAAGATGAGGTTCAGAGTCACAAGATTGTCAAATCAAAAGGCTAAATGACTTCTATCTTCTTTTGGTGTGACTGTAGGAAGGTAATTAAAAGTATGTTAAGTCTGAGTAAGGAATACAGAAACTGATAATGTCTGACAAGTTAAACGAAAAACTATTAAGTCAGGGTAAAAGTAATTGTTGAAGAATAAATTCTTAAAGTTAAAAAAAAAACCAAACCAAAACCCAACCAATCAACCAACCAAACAAAAAAACCCAAAAAAAAACAAAAAAAAGAAAAAAAGAGAGAAACGTGAGGCCTGTTAGAGAGCCAGAAGGAACAATTAAGAGCTGGCTGTGTAAGAGAAACAGTGCATGAAAGAAAGCCATTGCAGAAAAGCTAAATTTGCCCCAGTGTTCAGTCTTGAAGAGCTTAAGCAGGTTCCCACACAAGGAGATTCTTAAAAGAACAAGCCTAATGCCCTGGCCCAATATTGAGGTTGGACTAAATGACCTCTTGAGGTCCCTTTCAAGCTGAATGACTCCAGGATTTTATGAAATACAGAAGTTAAAAAAAATCATAATTTGGTAAAAATGAAACAGATCATGAAGATCATGTCAGAGCTCTAAAGGAACTAAAACATGATACCACTGAAGTACTGATGTATCACTTAAAAGTGGCAACAGATGGATGGTAGGTGGTAAACAGGACCCAAATCTGAATACAGGGCTGCAGAAAACTACAGGCAATTGCAGTCTTCTAGTTTCTGCCAAAGAGGGAATTCTACTGCCAGTCTGTGAAGATGCTTAAGGAGGAGTTAAGTCACATTCATGCAGAAGTGATCAAGCTGATACAGTATGCGTGGAGCTTCAAACGGCATTAGAAATCAAGCTTCCAAGACATAAAAGGAAAAGTCCTCTTGTTAATTAGTGTCAAGTTAAGTGAAAGGAAGTGGGAGATAAAACCTGTGGTCAATTCTTACACTGGTGAGATAAGATCCCCAAGGCACCTATACTGGAGCTTACATTCCTGATTTGCAGAAATAGGCTAATACCTCTGTACAGGTGACAAACTTCATCCTCCTACTGTTCAAGGTTGATAAATGATGAATTAAACAGTCTCTGTGAAGGGAGACCTCTACAAGAGAGGGAGAGCCAGATAAAAATAGCCATAGCTACCTTCTGGAAAATGTCCTAGCGTGATATGAAGTCAGCAATGTTTTGTGGTCAGCCTGGCAAAGGAAGCTTGATCAATAGCATCTGCGTCATTATTTCATGTCTGCCCCTCATTAATAAGACAGCACTACCATCACTGATGGATGGATGTTTTAAGTGGGCAATCATTAGGTCTGAAGTCAGACAGGGAGCCAAGATCATCAAGTGAGGCTGAATAGCGGCACTGTAACTCCTACTCTAAATTCAGATATAAACTAATTGGGTAATATGTCATTGGGTTTTTTTCTTCCTTTTTTTTTTCTTTTTTACTTCTAATTAACTGTTGGTAGAAAGTAATAGATATCTATAAGTCCAACATTTATCATAATGAAGAACAGTTTGCTGTGGTTTTTTATTCCTTCATCATGATCAGGATAAATTTGTGTTCCTTCAAACAGAATATATTGACAGAGTAGAAAAAAAAAATCTGTCACATTTCTGCTTCATGCCACGGAGACAAATGTCAATTTGAACATCATTATCAACTTTATTTTGTCTTTCTCCTGTGAAGACAACTATCTGAAGTCCTAGAAAAGAGAAGGTTATAACAGCTGCTGAATCCAAAATATTTTAACTTCAGTAGGAAAAAAAATATTCCCATTCAAAAAATGTAAAAGCTTCAAAGGAATCTGGGAATTTACTGGATATATCTGAAACTGACATGCTCCTTATTCAGAGCATTTTGGATTTACTTTTTTTCTACTCATACCAACAGCAATCATTAAAAGCTCCTTCTATTTCTGCCTATGCAATGTATTCCCTGACTGTGGAACCAACCTTCAAGCAACACAGTCCCCTTAGTACACAGTTTTCGTAGTACCTCTAAGAACCAGCTACCAGTAACCCAGAAGAGCTAGTCAGATCAGTCTTTAGGCTTGTGTATTCTCTAGTGCCATACACTTAGCATGACTTTCAGCATCAGCATCATAGTTATTCCCAACAGTGAAGATTACAGTGCTCAGAAATAGTGGTTGTCATCTCCATTAATTCCAAGAAAGGTCTTAGCTGCTGTTGGAGGACACAGTGTTATCCTCCTCCAAAAGTCAACAGATTATCTCCTTATATGACTACATTTGGAAGCATAGTTTGAGCAAGAGGAAAAAAATATCTGGGTCTACAAAACAGGGAATCTTGCTGCATAAAATACTTCTGACCCTTGGTATACCAAAATTTTACATCAGTCTAGTAAGGACCACGAAGCATTTTTAAAACAAATCTCTTACTTACTAGACATCTTATTTCCCCAGCACAAAACCAAAAAAAGTCACGTACCAACTTGCTTAGAAGAAGAATCACGTCCACTAACGAATTCAGGTTTAATTTGAACAAAACAATCAAGAAAGTTGGCAAATAAATTTGTCCTGTTCCTGTGGTTTAACCGTACCATATTACAGGCTCCTCCAGATGGTTTCATACAAATAAACAAACAAACAAAAAAAATCAATACCAGCACTGCTTTAAAGGAGTCAGGTTTGTTTTTAATAATCCCTTACAACCACTGACTCATGGAAAAATATCAGGGAAGCATTCACATATAATATTACTATGAGAGACTTCAAGGAAAAAAAAAAAAACAGCAGTCCTTAAAAATTTACCTACCTTGAAATCAGATTTTCTGGTATTTTTAGCTGTTTTACAAATGAAGTTTGATATTTGACTGGAATTCTTTCTAGCTTGGGTTTAAATAGCAATCATAAAATCAAAAAAAAAGTGACAAAGTGTGTGACACTGTTCTAGCACTTTTAGGCATTTCATATTAATTCTAGTAATGTAGAAATTCTAGGAAGTTTAATATAACGCATCTCATAGCTCTATGTGCAAGTAAGCACAGTTATCGAGAGACAAAGTATTCAACTTGTTAATTTTTAAAATTATTCACATTGGTGCCTTTATCTAAATGAACTATTATGTGAGCAGGATGTTTTAGGAACTACTCAGTATGATATGATATTCTCTAATCATGATTAGTTAGACTCACAAATGATTATGGAACATACAATATGTTGCAGCTTTGGATCATTACCCATGGAAATGTAATTCAGAAGTACAAACAATAATTATTTCCGTCACTCCTTTTACTGAAACATAGCTTTCTTTAATCAGGATATTGCTAAGTGTGTACAGCAAATATAAGATTTTTAAATAGTTACTCTGATAAAGAACAAAACGAGCTTTTAACTGAGAAAGCTGAACCTTCCAAATAGCCTGCATTCAGGTTGTTCCACCTCCTTAAGAATGCCCACTAATATAATGGACTAAAAGACGATTGAAGATATATTTTCTATGGTGGCAGCCAGCCTCTAGGGACCTCAGTCCTTTCCATGCCTGTCAGTAGGATCAGTGAAGGACAGACCCACCCAACATGGGAAACCTCCCACTGCCGCATGGCTGCTCTGTCCTCAGAATGGCTGTATCCTGCTCCTCCCATAGGCAGCAGCTGGCTATTGCTTCAGGGTCCTGAACTTAGGAGACAAATCAGGAAGTTTCCCCAAATCTGATGAAGGCAGAGCATGCTGAGTTGCACTCTCTAAGCCACTAGGACAACTGTTAGCTGAGGAACATCACTCTGTCTCAGAGAGTAGAGTTCTATCAAAGGGTATGGAAACCAGTGGGAAGCCTGGATGGTGTCTGTCCCAGCCTGCAAGAGCTCAGGACCCTCCTTAATCATACACATCACTTTTGCAATTAGGAGCCCATCTGACTTTCACTAACAAGTCTGGCCATTTTTAGCATTAGCGTGCAGTATCACCAATATTCCACTGCAAAGAGTTTTACTTAGTTATTCATTGTGTGAAACACTTTCTTTTGTTTTAAATGCTTCCTCATTTCATTTGTACAAAAGAGTTTTATTTGAACACCAGTGTTGCTATCAAGCTAGTCCAAGAGGTGGTAGTAAAACTGTCTAAAGGTGAGGGAATGGTTGAGAAGCAATCACTAGGTGTTATTTAGGTGAAACTATACTGAAACACTGATTGAAAGTGAGACCGCACATTAACAGACACAAGACATAAACCATCAACACATATATATGAAATCAACAGCACTAATGACAAATGGTTCAGGCATTTCTTGGCAGACAACCACTGCTTGATGTAAAGGCTCACATGCAGTCCTCTACCAGCTTGCTGTCTGCCAAGAAGTATCCTCTGCTTCTGTCAGAACCACTTAATTAGTAGCAATAGGTTATACAAGAAAAGTTCACTCCTCTTTGCAAGAAGTAGATCTGCAGTGCAAGATACAACTACTTAATCGCAGAAGGAAGAGCTTTAAATTCTAGACACCCTTAGATAATGTTTATTTCTGGTTTCTGAGTTACTGTAGGAGGACAAGTGATTTCCTTCAAGAGTCAGAGATGAAACATTAAGTAAAACACTATTTAGTAAAGATGAGGAAGCCAGCTACTAAGCAACTCTCAATTATTTTCATTCCTGTTAAGTGTGAATTTGAAATGAATCTAAGCACAATTTTTTTTCCCCAGAAAATTATAACAGTTAAAATACAAAAACCTGTATATTTTAAAACATTAATGTCTTTTCAATACCACCTACACTCGGGACAGGACCATGGGAAATAAATAGCTAAATCTACTTAAGAAGTAAAAATATCAGAGGAACATTGTCTCCTTTTAACTGCTTTGTCACATACATGACCCAATAGTACCTGTTAAAAATGTTATAAAAATTGAACATAATGATAAATTTCAACAAAAACGAAAACACACCCCTCAGAATGTAAGTTAATTTAAAATGATAGGTTCAAAACAGAGCTTTACCCAGTATTTGGGAAATCTGCATATGAAAAAAAATTACACATGTTTAGGGTTTCGTGGAGTTTCCACCAGTAATTGCTTTGGATTTAAAGAAATCCAGTGATAAATTCAACTTACGGTTAAAGAGTATTAACTTGTGTTAATCTTACAATAAATTATTACTATAATCCAGACACAGGAACAAGAATTTAAACCAGTAAGATTAAAGAATTTTCAAGTGCCAAGCTAAACATTTAAAATATCACAGTACCTGTGGCTTTGTATAACTCTCTCTAAATATATTTCATAGAATCATAGAACGGTTTGGGT
>NW_010135849.1:0-21500 GCF_000699245.1 Pterocles gutturalis
CGTGCGGTGTGGGTGCCTCTCAGCTCCCTGAGAGCCGCTGCCAGTTAAACCCAGTCCATTAGCCCGTCCTCCCAGCAGGGCTGGACAGCCGTGTTCAGAGGGGCAGGTGCAGTGGTAGGTGTGTGCCTGTTACATTTTGAGCAAAGGCCCAGGCACGGCTTTCCCCAGGTGGGCAGGCAGAGGTCACAGCCCTGGCCTGGCACAGGCCTAGCCTCGCGTGTATCATTCCTGAATAACATATCTCAGGAATACTCATCATGAGCCCCAGGGCTGGGGACTGCACAGGCTCCGTGGGCAGTCTGCTCCGAGTTACGTTTGGTGTTTTTATTTTGGAGTGATCTCCAGTTCTGAAACAAAACTCACGGATCCACTGCTGAGCTTAAGATAATATTAATGACCTAAAGTAGGTTTGCTTTCCTAGCTAGTATTTGTTTTAAATGCTTTGCTATTACCACAAAAAAAAAAAAAAAAAAGAGAAGATTTACAAAAATCAACCACCTGAAATTAAAGGTCATAAATTTGATTAAAGGCAGAGGCAGGAGTGAATTTACGTACTTCTGCAGAAGAGGCAGAGTACGAAAGAGCAGTGGGTGACTTAATCTCCTAAAAGCTCCTATCCATCTCTGAACAAGCACTTGAAATGTTTCCAGAATTACCTGAGTGGGTGCTGTGGATGTTTTCCATAATTAGTGAGGGATAAACCAGCAAGACATTGATATGAAGTGGATTACTACTGTAATTATGGCCAGTGCACTGTTCAGTTTAATTTTCCTTTATAATCAAAAGTTAAAAGGCAGCCATAAAAATCAAAACAAAACGAAACTAGAACCACCAGCCTTGCCTGGTTTTGAGTCCTTGTGACATTCTCTGACTGTAGATTACAAGACAATATATCTAAAGGGTTTGACAGCTGATATATTTGGCTTTTGTCTTCTGTGGTGCAAGCTGCAAACACACGGACGAGAGTCCTTTCCTCAGTTTCTTCACCTTCTGACTGGTCCCTGTGAGTCCCAAAGAAAAGGAAACAATTTCTCTATAAACATGTGCCAGATAAATTTATTGGACTCAAGTCCTCCAGTGAACATCAGAATTTACCAGTGTAAACATGTAGTGGTAAAAAAACAAGGGGGATGGCTTTCAAATTATATCAAAGAAGATTCATTAGTGTCTTAAATGTGTCATTCTAAACATGGCACGTGAGGAGGCACGGAAGTGGAAAAACTGAGTATCTCATTGGATTCTGGCCTGGAAATGAACTCTTTTCAAACCTCTTTATGAACCTACTTTCCATAAACGATAAATGTTGATGATTAAAGTTATGATGGTTCATCTCTGATTTTTGTTTATCCTCAAATACAAGAACTCCACTTATTTACATGTAGATATATTTTGCAACCTAATTATGCTCGTGAGAGAGATGGCATACTAAAATTCCACCTAATAAGTGCACCATTTGATTGCATGTGTTTTAACCCTAGTTAACCAGGTTTTGTGTAATTGCATAATGGGATTATTTACATAAAGCATTGAAATCTAAATGGCGTTCTTCACCATGTAAGCATTTTATACACAAAATTTGTCAGAGCACTTTGTTTGGTATTACTTTGTTCCTGAAAAAATAAAAAACAGCTTTTAGTATCTGCAGCAAAAATACAATATATTTGAAGTGTAGAAAAATATTTGTCAGCTGTAATTGATCAGAATATTGAAAATAATGCACAATATTAATTCAGCTTTTTTCACTCTAGCTTAATAGCACTTCATTAAACTAGCAGGATTATTCAAGGGATAAAATTATGTGCAGGAGGTGGGAGATCTTCAGACTGTAATCCTAACTGGAGCTGGGAAACTGTGTGAAAGGTTAACCAGGGATGAGAGCAGTCTATATGAGCACAAGTAGTCAAGAAAACACTCCTAGTTAACCCCTTTAGACAAAAGCAATGACAATATTTGTGTGTTATTGAAAAGCATACTGACATGGCAAGCAAAGATCTAATAGAAATAATGACAGTAAAATAAGTGCTACTTCAGTTGTCATTAGAACACAGGAGTCCTGTTTTACCCAGGGAATATCACACAGTCCCAGAGCCTGACTTTATTTCTGCTGAAATTAAAAACAAAACTGACATTAATATTGACAATATAGGGCACCAGGCCAGTGAACATAAAAGGCAGTACTCTACACATGTATTTAAAAGGTATGGGTTGAAATTGAAACTTCATATTCCCGCTTGCTTTTGAAATACAACAGTGTGAGAACGCAGATGAAAACTGCTCTGAATTCTGTGAGTGCAAGATACAGGAATGAAATTACTTGGCCACAGAAAATAGAGGAAACAAGCAGAGGTTTCGGACCCACAAAATGCTATTGTGATTTGACTAAAATAGATTCCAGAGCTAAGCTGGACCTGTTTATGCTTTGGAAAATCAAACACTTAACCAACAGTGTGTTAGAGAAAAAAATTTTTAGGGTTTATGCAGTACTTGCTTTGCTTTACATAGCACTGTAGGAAAAAACACCTGGAATTCTCCTGGATGATATATTCTGTATTACACTGGTTCTTACAATATGGAAGCGCATAGAGTGATCAGGAGAAAACACAAGGGCAACAAAGATGGTGCACAGATAAGAAAATGAGATATATGAGCTAACATGCAGGGAACTAAACTAATATATGACCAGGAGAAGAGAAGCCTCGGGGGGCACATGATCAAAGTCTATAAATACCTTCTACAGTCTATAAACACCTTCAAGGTAACCATAAAAATAAAGGATAGACTTATAAAGCCTTAGAAGATGGCAGGGCAAGGATCAATGAGGTAAAGCTAGAGAGGGAAGAAGTTAAAGGTAAAATGTTAGGCAGTACATGAACCCCAAACCATAGAGGTAGATAGTTATTCTCCCTGCGGATAGTCCAGAGCAGGGTTGAAGTCATTAGCATTAATATTTTAAAATAAATGCACCTCTGAATTTCGGGATGAATTAAAATAGAATGGGCCTTTTGGAACCACTGTCTAGATAAAGAATTAAAAACCTGGGTTTATTTTTCAATCCAAGGCTAATAATGCTTTTAAACACATAAATCCATTATGAAGTGCAAGAATCATCACAGAATCATAGAATCATAGAATGGTTTGGGTTAGAAGGGACCTTAAAGATCATCGAGTTCCAACCCCCCTGCCACAGGCAGGGACACCCTCCAGTAGACCAGGTTGCTCAAAGCCTCATCCAGTCTGGCCTTGAACACCTCCAGGGATGGGGCATCCACAGCTTCTCTGGGCAACCTGTTCAACTGTTTCACCACCCTCACAGTAAAAAATTTCTTCCTAAAGTATGAAGTAACATAACAAAAATGGGTGCACACCTGAAAGTTGCCTTCCTCCCCAGATGTATCTGGGGGGCAGTATCATACTTGCTCTCACCTCTTCTTGTTTGTACTTTTGGGTTCTGATGGACAGGCCAAATCCCTAACCAGTAAACATAAAGGTTGTAGAGAATCTGGGAGAAGCCCTGATCCTATTGAAGTCAGTAGCAAAACTTTGGTTACAGTAGATCCAGAATTTCACCCTACTGTTTGTATTTCTGTGAAGGTACTAATTAACTTTGGTATAACATTTTCCCTTTTAGGGCATGAGGTGGTAGAGACCTGTAGGAGAGCTTTTTTGCTGCTGTACCAAGATCATAGACAACAAACAATCCCAGTCTTACTTGGATTTCAGTGGCAAAGGATGAGGTGTATGGCTCTATCCTAAGCAAGAGTAAGTGAAATACAAACTTCTTCCCACCTTTCCACAAGACACAGATATATGAACCAAGTCTATAATACTGAAAAATATATATTTTATGTATACTCAAGGTCCTTCCACTTTTCTTTCTATTTGCTGAGACAATTTACTGGTATCCTTTCAGAAGCTGGCAGTTGTCTGTACTTCTTTCAGGAGCTGAGGCTCTTCAGGAATACTTACAAGCTACTGCTGCACTAGGTTGTGCTGGATTGCATATAATAGTTTGACAGTGACATATGTTGGTTTCTGACTTGTGCATAGAGCCTATATCGATTCACAGGTAGCAACTGCTCATTATCTCAACAAGAAACAAACACTGGAAATGTGTTACAGCAATAACTGATGGAGTTACTGGACACATGCATTCCCCACTGACTACAAGTGGAGATATCAGTGCACTTACACTATTAAAATTAAGTGTGACATATCTCAAATTGATGAGACAAATTAATGAACTATTTTAAGTGACTTGATCTTAATCTGCTTCCCAAATTCACTCAGACAGTATTTGGCAGAGATATAAACTCTGTCACTCCCAAACACTAGAATGTAGGTGAACTTCAGGTTCACCTGCTTTCCCCTGTTGAATCAAATGACAGCTGCAAAACTGCTGTTAGCTGAAAGTGAGTTGGAAGGGGATTGTAAAAAATAGAAGTACGAAGTGCTGAAAACAAATTTAGTGAACAGTAGAAATGAGAATAAGATCAAAGTTGAAAGGAAAATAGGAAAGGAAGAAACCGAGATGAGAGCTGATAAAATATCAGTCATTGAGCAACAGAGATAAAGCTATTTTAAATTCTGCGCTGTGATAAAAATAGTGGTTCTGTTCTGACTAAACCTTTTTGGTCTTCTCTCAAATTACATGTCAGAATGCAAATATTTATGTATGCATCAATCTTGCAATCTTCAATATTATTTTCAGAACAAACATTCCTTTCTGAAAATGAAGGTTAATATTAACACTTTGTGCTTCTGACTGAACAACTTTGTCTTAGGCAGTCTGGGAACATCAGAAATTTCTTGGTAACTGCAGCTGCTTCCTAGCCAAAAATAAAGAAGTACTGTATTGGTCATGACTGATCAAGGTCAGTGGTCATCTGCTCTCAAATTTTGCTTCTAGTAACCATTACTCTCAAAGGATTCAGGATAGAACAGATTGTCAGAATACAGTCAAAGTAATTCTAAACTTTATTCTGCTTGGTTTTGGTTCTTCTCAGTTTAATAACAACTTTTTGGTTTCTTTTTTTTTTGGCTGCTAAAGCACGAACATAATAATTGATACAGCAAATTATGGCAGTCAGATTTTAGCAGTGAATTAGGAAAAAACTGTCTCTTCTGAAGGTGTTTCTGCCTGTGCCTCAGACTAGGGACTTGTGGAAGTTACCTATTCCAGATCACTTTTTTAGGCTTCTTCCTATTCAGACCAAAAGGATGTAATTTAGAAGTAAAAGACTGTAATCACAAATACCAACATAACAAGAGAAGAATTGCTTAAACCAGCTAATGCAATACTTTAAATTCTGAGTCTGTTTTGGATGTGTTCTTAGCTGGAGGGAACTCTTAACTTGTCAGGATTAACAGTCCCAACCTGTGAATTGTTGGGGCATTCCGTTCTCAAAAGTATAATGTAATGGAAAGGTGGTACTGGTCCAGGTAACAGCTTGGTGTCTAGTGCAGTTCCCCAGAATGTGGTGATACTGAGATTTTATGAAGACTTAGCAACAAGTAAAATAGATCCATATTAAAGAGTGGCAGGAACTTCAGGCCTCTCTGCTTCCAAGTGCTGATGACTTAGAGGAAGTTGGAAATGTGTATTAAAAACAGTGAATTAACAAAGTGTGACTCTTCAAAGGAATAAGTTCATGTGACAAACTTGGCCCAGCTTTAGATATTGGTTTGTATTAAAGCCAGAAGTCCACACAATTTATTTCTTAAGGTATTTTGTATCTGGAGGTTTTCTAGCTTGACCTTTTTTAAAAAAATAGTGGGACTACTGGGCAACAGTTAAAAAACCACAGCCATATGAGTTAGGTAATAATGTAACGGTGACTACTCTAAGATGAGTGATCACATGAAGCAGTATTGTTCTATCAAACCACATAGTTTTTGAAAAATTTAGTTGCAAAATTATTGCTTAGCTCCATCTTGTATGAAATGCTGATGAACCTAGCTAAGGTATAACCTTGTAATGAAATCAGAAACCAGAATCAGTTGTCATGGTTTCCAGTGTTATAGCAACATTTGCATAGAGCTGCAGAGATAAAACAATTGAATGCAGAAATTGAAATTACTTTCTTAAACAGCGACTCTTGTAAAAAGATTGTGGTAGGTATAAGCATGGGGAAATAGTCTCTTGCTTAAAATTCTAAATTTTTTTCTGTCATAGGATTCAATGATTCATGTTTTAATGTGAAAGTTCCTGTACTGCTTACATCAGTAAACTTAAAAAACCCTATTGATATTATATGTTGAAATTGTAAGAAAATTTTTGGTTTTTGTAAACATGACTGTATTTCAATCTTCTGAAATACAGCAAACTAATGAAATTGTTGATATACCTTTTTCAAGAATGGAATATTTTTGTTGAAAAGCCCCTGTGATTTCCTAAAAAAATAATGAAATGTATTTCTTATTAATCAATCTTTTCTTACAAAAAATCCATTCTTGGTCAGATCACATAACATTTTTAGAGCCACTGCTTCTAGCCAAGTGGAAAATATGGCCTGTTTTTGATTGTAAGCCAGAATCCAATTTCAGGATGTTTCAGAAATGGGGAGGTGTTTGTTTGTTTTGTTTTGTTTTTTGTTTGTTTGTTTGTTTGTTTTTTTGTCATTTCACTGCCTCTTTTCAGGCTTCTTTTATAGAGGGTTGAACATAAGCAAATTGCCAGTGACATCAGCTTTTCTGAGCCAGGCTCACTGCTTGATGTGGCATTAGTATCCCAGGAAAATTTTTTTGCTTTTACCGCTTTTGAGGTGTGCTTCCACTTCCATCTCCTCTGTCTAATACCATGCTAGATAGCTAATGCCACAAGAGCAGTTTTATTAGAGAGACATAAAACTCAGATCTTCAGAAGTGTATGGTAAGCTCCTCTATCCAAGTCCACAGGTCTTGGGGAAGTAAATATGTGTGATGCAAAGCATAGCAGCAAAGCAGATCAGAGATCCCTCAGGTAGCTCCAAATAAGCTGATATATCTTGGATGCTACAACATCATGGAGAGATATTAATTTGGGTTCCTGAAGCAAGAGAGACATTTCAATGTGGCACTGTGTGTAGGCTAAATAAGTCTGTCTCTGAAGAGCTTAGATTTAACACTCTAGTGAGCAATTATTTTATTTTTTCTTTTCAGGCCTAGGTTACCTTAAAGCTGGTCTCCCTCTCTACACTGGGAGTGAATATTTTAAGAAATTTTTCTTTAGCCTGGTTGATTTCGAATGTGGAGCTAAATTTCTGTTCGAATTAAGCTACTGTAGTGTTTCCCACTGTTTGGTAGCTGGCATCCTAATGAAGGCATGCAAGACCCACTCTTGTTTTTTATATGTGACTTGGTTTTATTGCCAAACTTCTATGACCCCTGCAGTATTATTTGTAAGCTGAGATAGTTTCTTTTTTTTCCACTTCACTGTGATAGCAGGGACCCTTTTCACTTATATTCCTGTAGCACTAGCTTGGCACTAAATATATTTGCTTCTGCTAAAGAAAGATGGAAGAAGAGAAGAAAGGGAGAACAGCAGTTTGCATTTTGGGATATTTCTACTCTCTCTAATGTTACACTTATTGCTAAATACCAGAGGCCCTACCTTTAGAGGCAGCTTCATTTATGAAGTGATTAAAGTGTGCAACAAGTATTGCTCTCAAACAAAGACTGAAGTTTTACAAACCTGGACCTCTGCTGGAAGAGGTCTTAAAAGAAAAAAATGAAATGTGCAATGGGAAATATGCAGTGAGTCTTTGGGTTGATTTGCACATGAAGGTTTTGTCCAGAATCCACAGGCTTACAGTCATCTGGAAATCTCAGAGGAACATGTAAAGTTCTACAATTTTCCCAGAGCAAACTACCCAAGCAGAAAACAAAGGTTATTTGAGGGCAGCTGATTCTGAGAAACCACAAGGCCTGTTCTATTCTTGAATTTGAGAGTCTAGTGGGAGATGCACTTTTAATACTTCCTTGCGTTGTTACCCCTTTCTCCACAGGATTCCCCTAAATGTGTAACTGAAATACAGTGCAACATCTGTATTTGACTGTGCTGACGAGAAGTAGTTCCAAGTGTTAGACTGAATATTACTTCAGAGTCTGATTCCTTTGGAGGAGTTTGTTTGTGTATAGTTGCTGCTATTTCTCAAGTGTGCGTCTCAGCAGGATTGCACTCTGAATATGTTTTCCACTAAGTTACATACTTTAACAAAAATTTAGATTGGGGATACTGTGTTGTGAAAAGTGTCTTTTTGGTTCTTACTTTTGTTGGTTTGGCTTGCCAGATGCAATGTATAGCTGGTGAAGTTTTCAGTAAAAAGTTAACTAACCAAAATACATGTTGGTGTGGACTGACTGAATAGTGATTTTCAAATTCACTAGATAAGGTTATCTGAAAAATAATATTTTCATTTATGAAACGTGTAGAATTTTTCTATTTCAAAATAAGTGAAAAGTTTCTGATTTTAAAACAATAAAATTAATTAAAATAGTGGCCTCTAAATTTTCCTGCAAATAATTATTTTTAAATTTAAAAAATGAGAATGTTCTGAACTTAAGACAAAGTCTCTTATTTTGGGTCTGAATATCACTTGGCCTTCTTGTAAAAATAATTGTTTTTTCTTGATTTTTATTTTTATTTTTGTCAGAAAAATGTTTTACTTTTTCTTCATCCTGGCTCAACCTAAGAATTTTTCTGTTAGTATTCCAAGCTTCCCAGAACTGGCACTAATTTAGCCACTATTAGGCCACCTTTAGTTCTCATTTACCATTTGTAGCGATGATGTAGCGATGAGAATCTTTCTCCAGGTTAATTGTGGCACTCATACTGCTAAATGAATTTGTTTTATATTTCCTTTACCCTGTACACTAATTCATCTAATTGGACCTTCGAAGTTTTGCCTGCACTGAATGGGAGTATAAAGTTGATATAAATAAGAATAATTCTAGGAAATGTTTGGCAGAATTTAGGGTAGTTAACCTACATATTAATGCATGGGAAAAAAAATGTTTCACTTGATGTCAGCAGCTCTGGAAGCTGAAGCTCCATTTCATGTGAGCAAAACATGACTTTCCTAGCCAGGGGGAATATATTATTGCATTTCTATACTCTGAGTTCCTTCTCTAATTTCTGCTGTGAATTTTGCACATTCCGATGGCTTCTTGAACTTTTCATTATTAGATTGGCAGGAGAAGAAAGGATTCTTGTTGTGATGCACTTCTTATTACCAACATTGCAATTAATGAGAGAGATTTTCTGTCTTTTAAGCTTCCTCATTAGTTGTTGGGGGGGCAGGGGAGGATAGTACAACAAATCCCTCTGTTTTTGGCAATAAAGCCCAGGGCTGTTTATTTTTGGTAGTTTGTCATCAAACAAGCACATTCTCCTCCTCCCAAGATTATATATACTGTCATCATTCCTTCCACAAGGGGTGCACACGCAGTGTAAGTTAATGGAATGGCATCAATATAGAAACAATGCAGTAAGATTTAATGGAATCGTATTACATCTAACCATACACTTATCATCCTAGCCAGTTTTGTTTCTCTAAAACATTTTTGTATGCTGATGGTAATAGAAATTTCATACAATAACAAGTTTTACATTCAACTCTTAGGGTCCACCTGCTAAGATTTGAGAAGGTACCAAGGCTCTAGCAAAATTATCTTTTGCAAACAGAAGTCATTAATGTCTTGGTAAAAGGATTTTTTCCTTCTGTGTGTGCATGCATGTGTATTTATGGATATACATTTACTATGAATAAAATATAAAGTGAAACCCCAACTGTAAAAAACTAATTGCATCTTTTAGAATATTGAAGGACTAAGAGAAGGAAAAAAACCCCACAAACACAAACACACCAACAATGTTTTAGGCGTTGTTTCAGCTGCAGCTTTATAAATAACAAGAATGACTAAAATTCTGCAAAATGCCAGCTGGTTATTTACACTAAATAGAATGCAGAAATATATGCACTTAACTCCTCCCCTGAAAATACTGTTTTCAGCCCATCAGCCCATAAAGGAGATTTTATTGAGTAGTCATACATAATGTTAATAGTATTTCATCTTTCCTTTCTTCTCTATTCAGTCCCATCTCATTACTTTCTCATTACGTGTTACTGAACGTTTGTTTATAAGATCATTGTAAGGGGGTACCATGTGTCTTCTGCCTATTTTGCGACGCACGTTGTTAGATGTTGAAAATAGTAAAGGCTATTAGCTATGACAATTTTCCTAAGTGCCCCTTAGAGGAGTTGCCGTGTCTGAATTCTTCAAGCTGAAGTGATGTTACTTGGAACAGTAAAAAGCCAAGGCTGAATTCTGTTCGAATGTGGAAACACAGAAACGCAGGCCTGGAGAGACCTTGAGACACCATCTTGTCTGTGCTCCTACACTTAGCCAGGATCAAGCATTTCCACCACTGGAGACAAATGGAAAACACCAGACTTTCCTTTGATACCCTGGTGCAATACTTATTGACATTTTTTAGCTGTAATATTGGATAAAAATCCTCATGACTGAAAATTTAAGCTGATTCTTGACCGATTCCCCAATGTTCACAAATAATTGCCATTATAACAACTTCATGTATACTGAAACAATTTTGATCTTGTTTTTTCTTCCTTAGGTTAAGAAAACTCACTTTCATTTAATCTTAATGGGATATACCTTCTGACCCCTTCCAATCTGCCCACACCTTTCTTTAACTGTGATTCCATACTGAAGCCTCACTACTTAATAACTCGATTTGAAACCAGCATGGAACATTGGTTTCTCAAATAATATCTTTAGTCAGTTTCACTTTCAGTAGTTCTCTAACAAATACCAACTTTTACGCTGGTTCCTCTATGAAGTGAATCTCTTTTACATTACATTACAGAGTGTGTGTAACATTTCATCCTTAGTTTGCAACAAGCTCTAGCTCTAGGACACTCCTCTTTTGTAAGCTGCTGAAATAAAGTTGTAGGGAAGGTAATAAGAATATCCTTAGGCTATGCTGAAAGTCCCACTACTTAATTATGTCTTCTCTCTGCTTTTGCAGTTTGACCTCCACCACACTGTTTCAGGAAAAAAAAACAATCCTAATATATGGAAGGTTTATGTAGCTTTTTAAATGCAACTTACCTTTTGAACTCAGAACAATAAGCAAGTTCTGCGGTGAAAATGGTCGGCTTTTGAGTAAGAACAACTATAAGATATCAGACTCTTTTTTCCATTCAGTTCCAAGGAGCTCAGTGCAATCGCATTGGTAAAACTGAGAGGAGAATTCAGTCCCCTAAACATCTTCGCTCATACCCAAAGCAGTGATTCCCCAAAAGTAAAAGCCAGTGATGCTAACCAGTGACATTTGGTCCTTTCATTTTGTCAGGGGAGCTTTGTGCCAAAACTAGAGGATACAATTTTGGCATGTTTCCTGTTAAAAAAACATAGCGCTCTGACTATTTCAAGAGTGGAAAAAAGGTGGGCAACATTCAGGCCAGTTGTGTACTTGCAGATATATCCATCTGACTTCTAGTTTTAAAATCAGGTTCAAAGGAACAGCTGTAGCTAAACAATCCCATGGCTGTCTCAGACTTTCAGCACTGAAACATTTCTAAAGGATTTTACGTTTGCAAGAGGGAAAAATAAGATAGAGTTATAGAATTCTGGCTACAGAATTCTTGATGGACAAATCATAAAACTGGATTGTCCATTGCCTTCTATCCAGAAAGAAACAATAGTGTTACTTCAGATATTTATTCAGGTCTTTATCAGGCTCTTTACTATGGCTGGTATACAATTGATTCCCACAGCAACCTGATAAACTTGATTTCATCAGAACAGAAATTACTGTTTCCCTGAGAAGGTTAATTTAAAATGTATTTTCTAACATGTATTTTATTTTTCCCAGGTTCTCCCTCTTTTGTTTGTTTGTTTGTTTGTTTGGTTTGTTTTTTTCTTCTTCAGTTCATGGTTTGGGTAGCATCTAGGTAGCATTTGTAGCATTTCATTGTTGATTTTTATTCAGGAACATTTCAGATCGTAGCATTACTGTAGAATGCTTTCTCATACCATTCAGTTGCAATCTCCTTTCCTGTATCTCTTCAACAGCTGAAGTGAAACATTCATTCAAAGCCATTATTGCCTGTCTAGAAAAATTGAAAGATATGCCTTTTCTGTGCAAGGAGTTGCAATTAAACTATCATCTCTCATCCAAAGCTATGAAGTAGAAGAGGGAAAAGTCAAGGAATAAACCACAGGCAATGTATTTCCTCACATTTTCATAAGGAAGAGCAGAAACGGCATGGGCTAATCGACAGAAACAAGCAAAACCAAATCCTCTCCTTATGTGTAAAATTTTGGCCAGTGCAGATAATCCTTGTGCCTTAGATTTTTCCTTTATAAACTTAGGAGTCTGAGGCACAAAGCTTAGCCCTCACGGATGCTTCTTGTAGGCAATTGAAACAGGTGGTTGGAAAAAGGAATTTGAATCAGGTTGCAGCATGAAGGTGCCCAGCTCTCAGTGTTTATGAAGATAGCATGCTAAATTCTAGATTGCCTCACTTAGGTGGCTAAAGCTAATTTCTTGAGTTTGGACATATGGGCTGAGATTCTATAAATCCATGAAACTTGCCCTTTCCAAAGGACTGTATCCTGGAAAGAATCCTAAACACTGAAAGAAGCAAGGCATGGGTTTGGCAAAAAGCCCTGATATGAAGAAAGGCTAAAGGTAAACTACATGTGGACAGGACAAAAAGCATTAATGAGAATGGGAGTATTTACCTTCATACCATTATCTAATATCGTAACTATTCAATAACAGGAACTGGCACATCAGGATGAATTAATAAAGAATACACATCCTCTTTTGGGGAAAATCTTTGGTCTTAGGTCGGTCGTCTTTATTTGTAACTTTCTAGGCTGATTCTATCCAGCTTTTCAACAGTCCTTGAATGAGATAGTTCAGGATGCTGTGTTGCTGATAGAAAGTTGATAGTTCTCTCAAATTCATTTCACCATGTATACACATGTGTGACAAGATGCTTTATTTCATTCACAGTCTAGCTCTGTTACTGTGCTTTAGAAAAATGGATGGAAAATCCACAGAGGAAGACAAATTCTCTTTATGTATAATGAATTTATGGCAGACACATCTACATCTGTCCCCTTTTCCTCTGATCTGTGTGAAAATGAACCATCTGAAATTAGCTTATTCAAGTCATTGAAATATTCTAATAGTAGTGGTGATGAACTCAAATATGTGCAGAACTCAAATATGCATGAGCAGTTTTCCAGCCTGCTTGTTGACAGTTTGGTTAGGGAGAAAATAAAATCAGATGGGATCTCAGATTCCATAGTAAGTAGTACTGTGACCATGAATCTTGAGCTGTTTCTGTATGGATATCCATAAAACTCTGTGTCCTGAATAATCAAACTGTTATTTACAGTGATCCTGCCAGTATTTCATTCTCAGAAGCTTTCAAAGTAGAGTGAGCTTAAGCAAAATTCACATCACCTGATATATGCTTTTCCTTCATTGGTTCTAGGAGCTCTTCCCAAACCTGCGAATCCAGTACATTTTATGTGAGGGTAAACTAAAAATTAAAGTTACAGAAGTCAAAGTGTCTCTGTTACTTCAGAAGGAAGTTTAGATCTGGTACTAAAGATATCTGTCAATAGGTATCTATACCTTTGCCTATTTGTAAAATTGTCTTTCCTTGCTCCACACACCAAAGAAATCAGCCTCTTAGCACTTGTCTTGTTTCAGTTACAAGGTCTATAAGGATCCAATTCTTCCTCCTTGGAAGAACAAGAAAGCAGCTTCCTCAGTGGTGGGGGGGTCAAAAAGTTAACAATAGATGTTGCAGCCTGGGCTCCTCTCTCCATGGGTCCATAGGTCCTGCCAGGAGCTGGCTCCAGCACAGGTTTCCCACAGGACCACAGCCTCCTTTGGGAATCCACCTTCTCTGGCGTGGGGTCCTTCCCAAGCTGCAGGTGTATCTCCGCTCCACTGTTCCCCTCCATGGGCTGCAGGGTCACAGCTGCCTCACCATGGGCTGCACCACAGGTTGCAGGGGAATCTCTGCTCCAGTGCCTGGAGCACCTCCTGCCCTCCTTCTTCACTGACCTTGGTGTCTGCAGTTTCTCTCACATATTCTGTCCTCTCTCAGGCTGAAAAATTGTGCCAGGTTGGTTTTTTTTTTTCCCCTTTTTAAATATGTTATCACAGAGGTGCTACCACCATTGCTGATTGGCTTGGCCTTGGCCACTGGTGGGTCTGTCTTGAGGCCAGCTGACATTAGCTCTGTTGAATATAAAGGAAGCTTCTAGCAACTTCTCACAGAAGCCACCCCTGTAGCTCCCCCGCTACCAAAACCTGGCCATGCAATCCCAATACAGCATGTTCTCTACAAACTAAACTGGAGAAGGAACTATTGATCTTGGACTTAAAAGTAGTCATAGATGAAACTATGGAATATAGGTAGAACATAAAAGCAGGACTGCTGCTCCTTTAACTCACTATGCCCCTATTCTCCATGATTTCAGACAGAATGTGAGCTCTGTTCCAAGGCAACACACTGTGGGGCAATCTGCACTCTCTGTCTCATTCCTCACACAGCCTTCACTTTTGTTTTTCTTGTTTTGCTCTTGTCAATGTTCTTGTGGCTTTGAAAGCTAATGGGGAGACTTGTATTTGAGCAGGTTTTGGATCAGAAATTTTGGAAACAGAAGTGTACTACTGTAGAGTGGACTTCTGGCTGTGTGCATAGGCAATTAGAGCTTGGAAAAACAGATGTGGCAATGGGCTGGTTTTGGAGTTTATATTTACTGTGTTCAAAAGTATTTTACTTCCTTCGTCTAGAGCAATTCCTTCTATCCAAGTGACTCTTTAAAGGCTTCAAAAGAGGACTGTTTTCTTCTTTCAGTGTAAACAAGAGGTTATTCTGCTTCAAAGTAAAGGCCTCTTCTTTGTGCACAGGAAAATTCTGCTAGATTTTTCTGTGAACTGGTTATAAAACTGATTCCTTATTTAGGTCTTTGTTGCCTTACTGCAGTGATTTGCTGAAGTTTTGTATAACTGTGATAATTTTTACTACCATAATAGGGGAGTCTTAGTCATACCAATCATTTTCTGGTAACATTTTGTTGCTCTGTTTCTCCCATTTCCTTGACCAAATAAGGAATATTCAGAGTACTTTTGTGTCACATCTGTCACAAATAGAAATTAAAGACTTGTCCAATCACAGTCTTCAGCACAGTTTGAAGAAAAATATATCAGAAAAAACTTTCCCTGATACTGCAAAAAATGCAAGTAGTGGGAAACACTGTCTTAATTCAGAGTTCAGAAATTCCTCTGAACCAAGGCTTTGGGCATATGGAAACCCTGACTACACACACATCATGTACACAGCTGCTATTCCTGTGTCGTCTGCTGACACAATGAGCATATCACAAATCCTCTGAACACACAGCCTGTTCTCAAGCCACATGTGCAGCGCATGCAGAAAATGACAGATGCTGCTTCTTGCTGCAAACCACATGCAAGTAAGTGTTTATCTGGGAAATTCGGGACAGAACGGTAGCCCTCGTCTAGGCAATGAGAACTCTCTCTGACAGAATGGCAGAGAAATTTTGAAACAATCTCTGAGAGAACAGAGAGGTCAGCAATCTAGCACAACATTACACTTTAGAACTGTTTAGCACCTCTGGGCAAGTGAGCTGTATGAACCATTGAGAATGTTACATTAGGTAAAGATCGAGAAGACTTATGTTTCATGACATGTTAAGGACTCAGAAAAAAAATAATGTCTGTTCATGTCTAGTGTTCTCCCTGCCATGCATTTTTACTTCTGTTTCATAATGAGGCAAAGAAGAAGTCCTTGAAGGTTTTCAATGTTAATACATGACAGTAAATCAACTGTATCTTGTGCCATATCTGTCTGGAACCTGTACAAGTCCACAAAGGGTTATAAAATGTTTTGAAAAACAAGAGACAGATGACTGATTGACTAGTGACTATTTTGACAGTTCCTATCAGACTATATAAACACAGATCATGATTTTCCCTGTTGGATTGGTACTGCTGTGTGGAAAGGGGAAGTGAATGATCAGAAAAACACTAGCACTGAATTTGAAAAAAAAATCTTAATATTAGGTCCACCTTCAAGGAACTGTAGCAAGAGTGTTACAGCTTATTCCCTCTAAGGAGTTTTCACTCACTTACAGAGAACTTGGCCTTTTCACACAGGCAGATGATTTTTCCCTTCCCTATCTGAGAAGATCTGAGAATTCAAAAAAAACCCTGGTGGAATGAGAATGCTTTAGATATAGAGCATTTATCCTTTATCAGCAGCATTTGAAACAAAGCTGATAGAGAGGAAACCACTGGGGATGGCAACTGCTGAAAGTAAACAACTGAGATGGGACAGATAACTTGTGCTGCTTTATAAATGTCTTTGATGGTTGCTGTCAGATAAATGCGGTGTTGGCATAATTAAGCATCCCAGACTTCCAGTTTTGCAAGAAAATATTCAGTTACAGAAAGAACTGATTTCTTTCACAAGGGCATCATTATCAGACAAACATTAAGGTTTCCTTCTTAGGCCTGCCCTTCCTCCTGGCAGTGCAACAGTTTGGTGTTTTTTGTAAGAAAGGCAGAACAGCACCAAAGATTCACTGGACACTTGCTTCACCACAGCATACAGTGTGCAATTCCTCCCTGAATGCATTTCACCAAGCCGTAAAAACAAATGGAAGACATTCAGGGACTGAAAAGATCTTTTCCAGCCTTTTTCATTCCACATGACCAGCATTTCCCTTCCATATAAAAATCGTCATAGCTGGTAATAATTATTAATAATAGCAGTAGTGCTACTAATGAAAGACATCCATCATCTTACAACTTAATAAATTAATATGGTTCTGTAAACTTAATAGTTTATCATTTTATGTACTTCACTTCTGGAAAGCAGTTTCACTTTATTACTGTATTTTTTTCACTATATGTCAAACAACAGAAGTGGGAACCACCAAAGACACTTCTTTGAATACTGTTCTATATAAGTTCTTCCTGTTTTTAATTGAGAGAAAGCCCTTTGAGGCACTCTTTTCTACTTGTTCTTTGCTTATGCACATAGCACTAAGAGGTTTTTGTTCTGTCTCTCTGCATAGAATTTTACTGCCCAAATTAGACATATCCAATAGATCAGATTAATTGTTCTCAAACAGTCCTGTCTCTGAGTTGGCTAGAAAGGGAGCCCAAAGTGATGAGATCAGATGTAACTATATCCCTGAAATGTCTAAATTTTTGTGAGGTAAATGCCATCCTTATTGCCTATTTGGTTAAATTAGAATGTAGAATAAGCACTATGTGCAAATGAAAAATGATGATTCACTAACTTTGCTTCATGTAAACTTGGTAGCCTTAATTGACTTAACCTTTAGAATGTCTTTCATAAAGAATGGAGGACTGCATACCCCTTAGTAACACAGATTAGGATGCTTTAAAGACAGCTGTAGAGTGAAAGCCAGTGTGGTTGAAAAGTTTGGTCAAAGAAGAATCTAGTGATGCAGATACTAGAGCTTGAATTTATTTATCATAGAATCATAGAATCATAGAATGGTTTGGGTTGAAAGAGACCTTAAAAATCATCGAGTTCCAACCCCCCTGCCATGGGCAGGGACACCTTCCACTAGGTGCTCAAAGCCCCATCCAGCCTGGCCTTGAACACCTCCAGGGATGGGGCATCCACAGCTTCCCTGGGCAACCTGTTCCAGTGTCTCACCACCCTCACAGTGAAAAATTTCTTCCTAGTGTCTAATCTAAATCTGCCCTCTTTCAGCTTATAACCATTACCCCTTGTCCTGTCACTACACTCCCTGATAAAGAGTGTTTCCCCATCTCTCTTGTGGCCCCCTTTAGGTATTGGAAGGCTGCTATTAGGTATCCTCGGAGATTTCTCCAGTCTGAACAACCCCAATTCTCTCAGCTTGTCCTCATAGGGGAGGTGCTCCAGCCCTCTGACCAATTTCGTGGCTCTCCTCTGGACTCTCTGCAACAGGTCCGTGTCTTTTTTTTGTGTTGGAGGCCCCACAGCTGAACACATATATGGGTATTTGCCAGGGCAAAGGACAAACTGGAGAAAGGATTTGTTCTAAGTTAAAAAAAAAAAAAAAAAACAAAACCAAAAAAAAACCCCAAAAAACCAAATACATGATTGTGGCAATTATACGTGTTAAATCTAATTTACATTCCAGCATAATGATGGTGTATATATATAGAGAGAGAAAGGATTCACTGTGTGTTTTAAGAACAACTGTGTCACGAGCAATGAGAAAATATTGACAGGCAAAAATGTCAGTGCTTTTTTTAAAGCAGAATTACAATCTTATGGGAAGATAGGAATTTAGCAGATGCAGTATGTTAGTGACTAGAACATTTGATACTGTGACATGAGCTCCTACTTGAAAGATTAATTCAAAATTGGCTTCTATGGGAATACTTGTGCAGACTGATACTCTGTTAAAAGTCCAAATAGAGGGAAAAAGAAAGTAAATGAAAATGGCAATATATCAAACTTCAAAGAAGTGTCTATGAAATAGTGTGGTTATTAATGTGATGTCTGGTCTGATTTAAGAATAAACAAAGTATTAAAAAGTACGTGGATCCTGTCCTCCAGAGTAATCACTCTGGACTTGGAACACAAAAGAACTCTGGCCACTTTGCAGGATCAGACTTAATTTTGAGGTAGCCCAAATGTGCAGGTACAAGTCTCAAGAGCGTCACATATGCAGCAGTAATAAATATGTTTGTAAGTGTGTTTTACACAGTAACAATGGTACACATTGCCTTCTTACATAAAAGAAAGCACAGTGTAGCGTTATGCAGAAAAACATTTGCACACAGGCAGCATGAATCCTTGTTCCTAAACCTTCTCTTGTTCCCCAATATAGGTAGACAGTTATCCCTATTTAAGATGGAGAAACTGACGAAAAAAAAATCTGTAAAATAGCACATTCCTAAAGCTCCAATTCAGCTGTAACCCAGAAGAGAATTCCAAATTCTCCTCTTACCATAGTAAGGCTTTCTTCCCATCTTGTCAACATTATCAATGTTTACTTTTCTACAGAAGTAGAAAATTTAAAATTTTTGCTCTACAGCGTTTAGTCTTCTTCAATAGCTGGCAAAGCTTTACGACCACCCTTCTTTTTCATAGAAGTAAATTGCTTCAGCTGTGCAAGTTATTGACATTTATAAGAACAATCATGTTTAGCAGGATTTATTTGAGGATTTCAGAGCAACCAAACAGTGAAATGAACCTGACTCTTATTCATTTTTTTTTTAGTGGCTGTGTCAAACGAAGGATGGGGAAATTCAGTAATTTGAGCAAAGCTACACAATCAATATGGGAACCACAAATATAATTCATTAATCTCGACTACAAGTTCACTGCTATATTCTCAGAGAAACACACTCTCCCTTGATGTGATACTCAGAAAGCCTGATTTAACTGTACTTTGGCTTATTCTTCTCCACCTTACCTTTTGCTCTATTTCTTTGCTGCTTCTTTATTCTCTTATAACTCTGATGCATTGTGTGCCTCAAGAAATCCACAGACAGAAGTGCACACTTGTCTCTGATTGTATATGACATTGCAGCCTCCCAAACTTCAGTCTGTTATAGAAAACATATATTTCTGCAAATGTAAACAAAGAGTTTTATGGCTATCATTTTGGTTTCTGACTTGTTCAGTGCTATCATCTTTGTTGACCGTGGGTATGTGCATTTCTGTGACTATGAATTATTTTCTCCAGACGGATGCAGATAAACTTCTTCAAAGTAACTTCTGTAACTGTTGACAGGTGTATGCTGCTGCAAACCACCCTTGCCTAGCAAAAGTACTGGCAGCTAAGATTCTAAGTGAGAAATGGTTTGCATTCATGGATTTCCACTAGCTGGTGTTTAATCATCTTTCTCTTTCTCTTGGCTTTATGTTCTATGGTGATAAAAGCAACAAAGCATAGAAACAAAGATATTTCAGCTTTCAGTCAGCTGCAGCTTCTCTTTGCTTGGTTTTGTGTGAGAAATTCTAGTCAAGACTGTAGTGCCCAATTCTGGTTGATACTCTTGTATAATGCTATCTACTCTATGGCAGAATGGTATAAGGAGGCATAAGTACAAATATCACTTAAGTCCAGTGGAATTATGTCAGTATATTGATGCGTATGAGAACAAACTCAGACCCTTAGGTCTTTCAGTTGTAACTGAAAAGTGAAGGGAGTGTTAAGGTATGATTCATTGGAGAACACATTGGAAAAACTTCAGTGGATCAGGGCAGAGATTCAACTAGCTCTATATTGTGTTGCAAATACTTTCTAAGCCCACAGATGCCTGACCTTTTTAGCAGACAAGGGCCATTCTGGGAAAAGTCCATGGTCAACCTGAATTATACATTTGAGTACAAGGGCATGAGTTTGGAGACTCTTGCAGTTTAGAGCATTCACAGGAATATTTTTTTTTTTTTTCTGATAGACCCCAGAGCTGTCTTTAATACTCCTTAGAAAACTCCATGCCTTGGTCCTTAGTGGTGTTTAGGGAGTCTGATAACTAGCTGCCATTTTACAGAAAGGTACCAGAAAGACTGTAACAGGCAGAGATAGGCAAATCTGCCTTCTAATAAAAATTGAATACAGTTGTTGCCTATTTATTCTAAATGCATTTTATCCTGAAAGAAAATGAAACCTTCTGAATGTTCTTGTTTTCTGCAGAAGCCACTGATGTGTTAATGAAGTTTATTAGCTGCTATTTTACTTGGAGTTGTTCTATGGTGTTGGGTGGGATGTGAACAGATGTTCTATAGAATGCAGTCCAGTGAAGTCCAAAACTTGGAAACTGCTCAAAGATTAAAACTTTGATCTGTATTATGCCAGTATTTACTTGTTAGGCTATAGATCCCAACCCCTTTTCTCCTTCCTCAGAAATCTGACATTTCACAGGTATCTCAGATAGATAACCTGCAGTAGGGCCTAAAATGTAATTCAAGCAGTGTTCAGCTATCTGAGCAGTGCTAAAATTTGTGCTTGATTCTCCCACCCCTAAATAATGGCCTTTTTCATTCCAGTTGCCACTATATCAAGCATAAAAAATCAGCCGTGTGTTTCTGGCTTTTACTGCTATTCTTACCTTATAATAGAGGTAACTTGGATGCAGGTTTTTCTGAGTAAAGCCTTCTTAAACCATCAACTAATAGTTTGGCTATTAATATTATATACTAATGGCAAAAGGGAACTACTGATGAGAAAGACTGTAACTGAGGAAAATAAATTAGAGTTTAGATCGACAACCAAGGTATTTGATGAGAATAAAAGTGAAGTGTGCACTGTACTGAGTGGCAAGAACAATAGTGGAATAGAATGTAATGGAAATATGAGTTGCAACTGTGCACAGTGACAGTCAATGGGGTCAAGTAGAGGTTTATTTAAAAGGCATCTTCTGGCAAAGACAAATGGGTCTGATTTATATATTTAATATAATA
>NW_010135850.1:0-1202 GCF_000699245.1 Pterocles gutturalis
ATAGTGATAACAATAATGATAATAGTAATGTATACAAACATACAAATAAATGATACACAGTGATACTGCTCCTAACCTGATGACCAAGGTTCAGCCTGTTCCCAGCTAATGATCCCGGAACAAGGAGAGGCCCAAAACCGTGCTCCCGGAAAGGAGATAAGAGCCCAAGCATCCGAGAGACTAAGAGCTGACCCCAAGAGAAAGGGAGATGACCCTGAGAGAGAGGAGTGACTCTGAGAGAAAGTAAACTTCCAGACAGAGCCTCATCTGTATACTGGGCATGACATGCATGATATGGAATATACCACTGGCCAATCTGGGTCTCAATCCTAAACCTAAGGTCAAATCCTAGGCTAGTAATTGGGTCTGTGCTCCCTCACAACTTCTCCTGTACCTGCAGATGCTGGCACAGCAGAGACGCTGAGAAGTCCTTGACTGTCCTGGCAACAATTACAGACATTAGTATGTTATCATCCTTCTCCTCAGCAAAAATCCAAACCATAGCCTGACACTAGGTACTGTGAAGAAAGTTAACTCTGTCTCACCCAAAACCAGGATATTCTCCACCCCTTATTCCGTACCTTTATGCCATGCTCAAGTTCCACCATCTTTCCTGTCTTTTGATGTATGCACACAGATATCATTCCCTTAGTCTATGGAGCACCCCTCCAAAATGCTACTGAGTTCATTTAGTCCATCACTTTGGGCTCCATCTGTAATGACAGTCTTTCAAAGCAAGAAAGATGATGAGGAGTTCACTTGGTAGAGTGTGTGGTGTTGGATGCAGCAGATGGATGTTGCATAGTCTATTGCATGCTGCATCTGGAACTCATACATTTGGTGTATCTGGCGCAGTCTGTGTCCATGGTCTGTGGGTTGAGGATTTTGATCTTGGGGAAGTTGCTGGATGTCAGTTCTAGTTCCATTGAACCTGAGTGATTCTTAATATAGTATCATTAGTATAATAGATAGCAATCATAGTAATGGTAATATGCATTAACAGGGTTATGTGGCAATTAACATTATTTAACTGAATTCATCACAAATTTCACCCAATGTCAAATCCCCTTGAGGTACACATCGGACTTCTCCGTCCTTCTGCATCACCCACCAAGTGCACCCAGGTCCTTGAAAAATAGCAATCCCACAAATGAGTTTGCCTTTACCGGAGGCTGGAATAGAATCATAGAATCATAGAATGG
>NW_010135851.1:0-5107 GCF_000699245.1 Pterocles gutturalis
GGCGCTGAGCTGGGTGCGCGGGTCTCCGCAGTATGCTCCGGCTCCAGAAGAGGCTGGCCTCCAGCGTGCTGCGCTGCGGCAAGAAGAAGGGCTGGCTGGATCCCAACGAGACCAATGAGATCGCCAACGCCAACTCGCGTAAGGAAGTGGCTCTCGGGGGTCCTGGGGAAGGGGTATGCGTCTGGGATGGGAGGAGAGGGTTTTTGAGTAGCTCTGTGGCAGTGAGGTTGGCTTAGGTGAAATTCTGACACTTGAGCAACTGCTTCTGCACTTCACAGTGGCAGCGAGTCTCTCAGGAGGATGCACAAAGGGCCCCGGTGCGCTGACAGAAACGCGGTCCTGGGTGGGGTTCTGGGCAGTGGGTTTAGTACCTGGTGTCCTCTGAGATCACTGGGGAGGGAAAGGGGAGGGAAAAAAGCAGCTCCAGCAGCGTGAGGGGGTTTTGGGGAATGTTGGGCTTGTCCTTTGTATTGGATCCTTTTCGTACAAGCCAGGTGGAAGCTGGTACTTGCCTTACATGCCCTCTCATTGCATGCAATACGTTGAACATGGAGTTTCTTTCCTTAGGTCAGCAGATCAGAAAATTGATTAAGGATGGTCTGATTATCCGCAAACCTGTGACCGTTCACTCTCGTGCGCGATGCAGGAAGAACACCTTGGCCCGCCGGAAGGGCAGGCACATGGGCATCGGTAAGTGCTGGCTTCCCTCCGAGACCTGGAGAATGTCTCTTTTCCGTGGTACTTGCTCCACCTAGAGCTTCACTGAGCAAAGATCTCTCAGTCTGGTGGCAGGGCCTAAAACTACACAGTTTGTGAGTTAATAGTTTTCTTTGTGAAGTAGAGAGAAGGATTAAACGCTTCAGCAAAAGCCTGTTGTTCAACTTGCAGAAATTTAGCCTCTTCGCATCCTGTTTTCCCTCTCTAGGTAAGAGGAAGGGTACGGCCAATGCTCGTATGCCTGAGAAGGTGACCTGGATGAGGAGGATGCGAATTCTGAGGCGCTTGCTCCGCAGATACAGGGAGTCCAAGAAGATCGACCGCCACATGTAAGCCTGCTGCGCTGTGTCCAGCTCGGGGTGCCGTGTCCGCATGCTTAGAGATCCCTTTCTTGCTGCATCTGGCTTCTGCAGCCAGCTCCTGGGGGTGCAGATGGGTGGAAATCAATCCTCTCCAGGAAGCCTGGCACTGGAGAGCTGCTCTGGAGCGATCCCAGCTGTTCTCCAGAGCAGTCCTCCACCGCTGGGAGGAGGGAAGAGCCGGTGCAGCAGCTCTGGAGTGTCCCTGCTCCTCACAGCACACTTGTGGTGTGGCTGCACGGTGCCGGGAGGGCGCAGGATGGCTGGAAGCTGCGCAGGGGCTGGATCTCCCAGCAGCCCTGTTCTGTTCTGCTCTGTTAGGTATCACAGCCTGTACCTGAAGGTCAAGGGCAACGTGTTCAAGAACAAGCGGATCCTGATGGAGCACATCCACAAGCTCAAGGCAGATAAAGCTCGCAAGAAGCTCTTGGCGTAAGTGCTGACTTGTTGTTAAGCTTCGGTCTTGCAGGTTGGGGAATCAATTTTTTTAATGACTCTGGAGGCAGGTAACTCCTGTCTGCGGCTGGTGGCTCGAGCTGGAGCCCTGGTGAAGAACCAAACCAGGCTGGCTTGGGGCAGCGAGAGCAAAGCCTCCAGAGCTGTGCTCGCCTCAGCGCCTGGGCTGGTGGAGCAGGATCCTGGGGAGTGAGGGGAGACGCCGGGGGTGAAGGCTGGAGGCTGGCTGATCCCTGCGCATTCACAAACTCTCACCTTCTCGCAGCGACCAGGCCGAAGCTCGCAGGTCCAAGACCAAGGAAGCTCGCAAGCGCCGCGAGGAACGCCTGCAAGCCAAGAAGGAGGAGATCATCAAGACCCTCTCCAAGGAGGAGGAGACCAAG
Source organism: Pterocles gutturalis (assembly GCF_000699245.1). Classification (NCBI taxonomy): domain Eukaryota; kingdom Metazoa; phylum Chordata; class Aves; order Pterocliformes; family Pteroclidae; genus Pterocles; species Pterocles gutturalis. Next base: position 1,916 of record NW_010135851.1, read on the forward strand.
AAGTAAACGCCGGCTGTCTTGTGTACATAGTGTTTTCCATCCGCGAGCATTCAATAAAACACCTTGTGCTCTCTCCAGGGTTTCTGCAACTGGGGGGGGAAGAGCTGCTGCTCCCCAGCTTGGTGCTGGGTGTGTGTTGGTCCTGCAACACCCCTGTCCCCGGGCACAGTGCTGCCCTGCTGAGCTCTGGGGGGGGGGAAAAAGGGTCTGGGGGCCGCCCCAGCACCTGCTGCACTCTGGAGCCCATCCCTGGGGCTCCCTGTCCCAGGGAGTGGTGCTGGGGCTTGGGCACGTCCCTGCTCAGCACCATCTCCCTGGAGCCTCGTCCCTGCTCAGCACTATCTCCCGCTGGAGGGAGCGGGTCCAGGTGCAGGCAGGCTCAGGGACCGAGGACTCCTTGTGCCCGTCCCAAACTCCCAGGAAAGGGCCTGGCTGGGCCCTGGGACCCCCCGTGAGTCCCTACACCCATGGGTGGGGGTAAAGCCCCCAGGGGGTGGGTTTCTAACCACCCAGGACAGAGCTGTCACCCTCAGGAGCAGGTTCCCAGCCCTGCTGCTCCCTGGGGGGCTGGAGACCCCCCTGGCTGTCAGGGGAAGGTCTTGGGGTGCTCAGAGCAAACACGATCCCCATACCCAGCCTCCGGCCAAGGTCCTGCCCCGCACAGGAGGCATTTGTGCTCTACAAAGGCATTCCTCAGGGGAGACAGGGCTTGGAAAATGGTGTTTATTGGTATTTATAAATACAAACATCAGGAAGAGTCCATCTGAAGACAGATAACTGACTTAAAAGGACACTGTCAAGTAGTTTGAGCTACCTTAATGCTGTCACCCTGTTTGGGGAAAAAAAAACAAACCACTTTGGGTTCTGTATTCTTGAGTTTTCCCTTGAAAACTCTGCTCTCTTACAAAGAAATCAGCCAGCTCCCCCCTGGCTTGCAAACCCATTGCAGCTCCCCCGCCACGCTGTGAGCAGAGCGTTCGGCCCCGCGCTGTGCACACGCCGAGATCGCGGGGTGCTGCCCCAGGGGTACCTGCCTGCTCCCCATCGCTCTGTTTTTCTCTGAAAATGGGAGAAAGGAGTTCTGCCAATGAAGGATGGGAACGTGCTCAGCGAGGAGAGAATCCCCAGCGCCCAAGAGGATTTGGATAAATCTAACGGAGCAGAAGCGATCTGCAGGAAGGGCGTTGACAGCGTCCTTTTAAACACAGCGCGGGATCTCCTCCCAGCAGCCTGCAGCTGCACGAGGTTGTTAAGCACATACAGAGGGGATGGGGAGCTGGAAAGTGGCAGATGGAGGGGACAGAGCTTGGGCAGCGCTGGGCCACCCCTTGGGCTGCCTGAACAGCTCAGGCAGCGGTACAAGGGCTGGGGAGCAACACACCGACCTCTGAGCAAACCCACGGGGAAAAAACCCAACCCTGGGGACCCTCAAAGAGCCCTTCCTCGTGCTGCGCCCCGCGCCCTTCTTCAGCGTGGAGGTGAAGCACCGCTGCCGTGGCAGCGAGGAGGATTGAACCTCCTGCTCCTGGGACCCGGGCAGCTGGGAACCGTCCCCAGCAGCAGAGCGCCGTTCCCAACACGTTGGCTCGTCTTCCCCCAACCTGCTGCAGTTTGGCCAAGTTCTGCCCCCTTAAACCCTTGGCCTCTGCTCCTCTGTCCTCACGTTCCGTGCTGGGCACCTGGAGCTGCCAGCACCAGGAACGGGGAGGGCACAGGGCTGCCTGCGCTGCTCTGCACCAATCCTGCCCGAAATGTCCCAAAAGCAGCTGCTGCGACGCCCCGCCAGCAGGAAGGACCCGCACAGCGCAAACCCCCGTCGCACGCGGCTGGCTCCTTCTCTGGGGCAAGACACTTACCTGCAAAGACACAAATTCAGCAAAACCACCCCGCACTCGCCCCTCGGCGAACAGAAACGGGACAATGACCCAGGGCCTGGTTCCAGGCTGCTGCTCCTCCCGCTGCCGCCAGCGAGTCTTTATTTCGTGATCAGGGCAACGGCACAAAGCCTCTGCTTTGCTCCTCCGTGGGGCAGGAGGGAGGGAGAGGACAGCAGGAGGAGGGAACTTACAGTCACTGGAACAGAGACTATGACTTTTTCCCTATATCAAGAGTTATTTTCTTGCCACTGGAATAAAACCTGAAATGCAAAACAAACTCGGACACCCAATCGCAGATAAAACCAGGCTGAGCAGCCGACATGAGCCCAGGCTGCAGTGCAGCTCACTTGTATTTAAAAGTCTTCCCAACAGGTCCTTACCAGGCTCAGGCTTCTCATGGTAAAAAATACATTTTTTTTTTTTTTTAAATTTAAATTATTGATTCGTAACTTTTGTTTGGTAAATCTAAAAAAAAAAAAAAAACCACCAAAAAAACCCCACCAAATTAGAAACCTGTAAAAAAGCAAGATGTAGGGAAGGTAAAAAAACCTGAGCCTGACATTACCGAGTTCAAACTACGTCACAACAATCTAGGAAGCCTCTGAGCTGGACGCTACAGAACACAGACAGATGAACCTTCGTGTGAGCATGCTCAGGGTGGCCAGCAGGGAACGGGAAGAAGAGAAGCACACGTAAATCATGTCTCACAACAGCTGCTTGTTCATTCCCTCACTGAAAAATGGACACAAAGCTTGTTGGGAGTTTCAGGTTTTTTTTTTTTTTTGTTTTTTTTTTTTTCTCTCTTCTGGACAACGGATGCAGGGTTAAAGCATGTTCCTTTCCTCTCCCCCTCTCCCCATTCCAAAGGATTTCAGTCACTGCTCCAACCTCAACAGCAGCAACAGTCCTCCTGGGTTTGCAAACCCCCTCCCCTCCTTACCGCAACGCTTTCGGCTGAGCATGCCCAGTAGGAATGGTTCAGAATTACACCAATCCACCTACAGAAAAAGCCAACACCGCTCCAGCTCCCGTCCCGCAGAGTTCGTCAGTCGGCTGGAGCAGCTGGGGTGCGTATATGTATGTGTATGGGTGGCTACAGGGGCCGGGCGCTGCCGCCCAGCTCGCTGCCCCTCGCAAATGACACTGGTATCGCTTTCCTGGAAGATACTGGTGTCCGCCGTAACTCTACAGGTGGAATTAAATACTCAGTTCGCTCGGCCAGCCGCGGCCACTGTCATAGGATGATGCAGCATCTGCAGAAGCGCTGTCTGCTGCCCCCGACCGAGGGAGGAGGAGTCACCGGCGCGAAGTAGGC